>NW_020526181.1:55000-252056 GCF_003368295.1 Carassius auratus
ACACTATGGACGTGTCACTAGTTAAAACTGCTTATTTCTCTGGATTTAAACATTCTTCGAAACATTTAGGATAATGTAAGTACACAAAAATATATAACACTGTTCTAGTGTTTTTTGGATATTTTAATGAAAAAACTAATACTGAAACATTTTTACAGCATTTACTAACCTAACTTAAAGTTGGTTTATAAACAGACTGTTGTTTATAATTGTTAGCTAATGGAACTGTACGTTAGTATATGCAGAAGTCAACCAAAAAGAAGAAAAAGTGCTGTAAAAGATGTTAATATTTTAGTTCAAGGCACTTAACCTGTTAAATGTCACCCCGTCCTGTATACGGGACGCCTACGTTGACTATACTATATTACAATCAAATTTAATCTAATCTTGACAAACAATATATCGTTGGAAAGGTCTAAGACTCCCAAATATATATTATACCAATATTTTTTGTTAAAAATTATGTAGGAAAAGTAATAGATCAATTTATGACAAGAGTGCACCCTCAGAAATCTACATTACAAAAGGAGTTTTGACCTTTGTTTAAAAAAAAGACTTCCTCGTTGCCTTTTTCTCTATCACATTTTAGAAATCATCAGAAGTTATATATCACTTGAAAACATAAAATCTCAAAATTCATCCTTCAAAACCCATTTTAAAATCAGACATTGCATTACCATGTAAATGGTACATCAAAATCATGTTACAAAATGTTTTCAGTCATGAAATATAAAAATTTAGGTTTGTATCATGCACATTCAAGTCTATCTTCAAAAACGTGAGTGACAGTTATCAGGTTAATCCACAAACCAACGTTAACAAATTGAACCTTACTAAACCTAAAAAAAAGTTTCATTTGAAAGGATGTGACTCAGTCAGCACTGAAAAGTCAAACAATATTAAAGTAGCAGCAGTTTTCGGTCTCTTTGCTGAGTGCTTTAGGTATCAGTTCAGAGCTGATAGCACATCATCATTAAACCTGAATCGCTCTGTGATTGGAGATGAGAAGTCACCAACACAAACCACTGGATCAACATCAATTACAAAAAAGCATCACAATGACAGACGCGATTCGGAAGAAATACTGCATCAAATGTGAAGATACATGTACTCTATAATAATATAATATTATATGTATGTAGTCGAACATATATTACAGAAATGGATCATCTAACCCTGAAGGGCAAACACTAGACTCCTTAGCTGAGGATTCCCCAGGGAAATAAATCTCTAATGCAGAAACTAATACAGAACTCACACAACGACTGCCGCGTCCGTTTAATGAGATTATTCCTGCTGTGTCATTCGCAGAAAGTCAGGGCCAATAACTCAAGTTTCTGCCCACAAGCTGCTTTACAGTTTCTCAAACACGTTGACACGGAGTGAAGGAAACACATCACATTCTCAATATCCTCTTTCTCAAAAGGACAAACGTTTCCTGCAGTCACAGCGGCACTGCATTGGTGTGCTGCTCTCAGATTAGCCGAGAGCCAAGCGGTGTCAAACTCTCCACGACTTCCGGCTCGCATCCCAACACAGAAGAGAGAAGACATATAAACATATAACCAACTTTGAGAATTTATACAAATTGAAGAGATTCAGAAATTACATAAGCTATTTACATATTTCCCACAAGACAAAAAAATAGTACATTTTAATTCTGTTCTTCATAACGTGTGTTTCATTCTCAAGCATCAGTGAATGTTTGCAGCTTTTAGTTGTGTTTGAATCTCTCAATCGCCCTCGGTGTGAAAGCTGTATCTCAACATCACGCATTTATTGCTGGGTAGGGTTCAAATGTGCAGAAGATTTTGGAAAACCACAGAAAGTGCAGGAGCTACAGTCACTGTTTCTGAGGAGCAGTGGACAGTTGAACTGCTCCGGAGACAGAAGGGAGTCATGAAGAAGAGATCAGAAAACACACAGCATTGTGTGTGTCAGTTCAGTCATTACTGTGTCTGTGAACTAGGGCTGTCAACGAATATTATAAATTCGAATATATATTCGAATAGGTTTTAAAAAACGAATTTCGAAGGTGAAAATTAATATTCGAATAAAAAAAAATGTGGAAAAAACGCCCGCGGTAGTAGAGGCGTGGCTGTATGCTTTGCGAGTGGGCTCACTAGCGCGCCTGGGGTTCAGGGACAGGTCACAGGAATCGCACTGTCTGGCACAGCATCACTGCTGAAAGTTGACACTTAACGTTACTTTGCATCGCCCGCCACAAGCGCTTTGTCTGCAACACGACAAGAGGCCATAACGGATAAATTAATTTCGTTGATTTGTAAGGACATGAGACCGATCAGTATCGCGGATGGGGCAGGCTTCGGGGAGTTCTGTCAAGCAATGGATCCGAGGTTTGATTATTTATCGTTTCATTTCAAGGAAAAGTTCCATGTTTACCACAGCACAGCTCGCTCAGTTCTATATTCTGTAAAGCTTCAATTCATATTAATAATATTTGTTTCAATCACTGAATGAAGCCTGCTATATTTGGGAAAGAATTTGCGACCTTAAATCGCTTGCACAAAACTCTTGATCAGCACTGAAAATTTTGTTTGTTCATTTAAACCGTTATGCGCAGAGAACGTGAGGGTGAGAGAGCGTGAGGTCTGCGGTCTTGGCCATTAGTTGATTTCCTTGTTTTTGTGTAGGTAATACGTTGTTATATATGTTTAAACTTAAATAGACTATCTATACAAGTAGTTATGTCTCTTTGTATTATTTTGTCCCTTTATTGACGTAATGCACGTCATTGACAACATGCGCCACCAGATGTTCGAATAGTTCGAATATTCGTGTTTTTTTTAGAGGGAATATTCGAACGTAATTTTTGAGCAATTTTGACAGCCCTACTGTGAACAGAGGCAGAGATCTGTAAAAGAGCTTCAGCACAGCAGCACTACATACATACATTTATTTGTTTTTTTAAAGTACGTAAGTAACTTTATGTTCCCTCTAATTTCCCTAAATGATAAATATCCTCCAGGTTATTTGAAGTAAACATGCAGCACATATTCAAATGTATATAAAGTGATAGAATTTACTGTATAAACAATAATACACATTTATATATGTATAACATGTTGTGCTTATTACAGTTTTGATCACTGTGCTATTGTTCTTAATGGGTTAATTCACCCATAAGTGAAAATGAGCCCATAGAACTGGCTGAGATAATGGGCAAAGCGCAGATGAGGTTAGATGAGGAGGAGAGATAGAGAGAAAGAGTAAAAGCAGTGGGTTTGGAGGAGAGAGTAACAGATGATGAGTATAGATGAGTGTAAAATGGATATCGCCCAAGAAACTGGATTGCTTTCTGGAACTGAAGACAGCGAGCGATTGGGAGAGAATTGAATGAAACTTGCTTCAGAGGAGAACAAAATATAAGAAGCAGCGATTCATCTCTCTTAGAACAGCATGAAGCGTCTATAGGGCCTAACACAAAATGTTCAGAAGTGTCCGTTCAGAACAGCAACAAAGAGATAGAGAAAGTCCAATCAAACCAGCACTGCAGTCTGTAAGAGTCAAAGGTTCTGTAGCATGACCATTACAACAGATTGAACGCCATAAACAGAAGAATGAAGCACGGAGCAAAATGAACGACCCTCGTCTGAAACATTTCCTTTGGATGCATCCAAACCAAGGCAAACACAGAGAAGCAAAAGAAGCTTCTTACCTTCTTTGCAGTATTTCCCTCGGAAGCGTGTGTGGGAGCAGTCGCAGTGGACCTCGCCGAACTGGACGCTGCAGTATCCTCCGTTGAGGCAGGGGTTCTGCTTGACGCACAGATACTCCAGATCGTTATGAATGCCGTTGCTGTTGAGAAGAGTGGGAGGCATCTCGCCCACCTTCAGATTGGAGATCAAACCCATGAACGGAGGCTCGTACTTGACCGTGCTGGACGTGAGCGCGGAGAGACGCACATCCGGTGGGATGCCCCCCACGAACAGGTCGCTGACGACCGCCATCTCCTTGCGCTTGGAACGCACCTCCGCCACTTTGGTCTCCCCGTCCACCATCAGCATGGTCTCGCGGTAGTTGCGAGTGAGCAGCACCATGTGCCAGCGGTCATCGTTGACACGGGTCTCCATCTGGAGGGCGGCCGGCTCGGCACAGTGGATGGCGAAGCGCAGCTGCAGGTGTCCGCCGCCGATGATCAGCTCCAGAAAGTCACAGTTCCCACCGTCGTCCAGGTACAGAACCAGTGCCTTGCTCACGTTGGTCTTCAGGCTAAAGCTGAGCTCCCCGATGGAACCGGCCTCCCAGCGGGCGTAGCGAGCCCACTGCCCCGGGGCTCCGCCAAACTCCAGGGCCCCAGCCGACAGAAAGAGTCCGGCCAACAGCAAGGGCCACAGGGGCCAGAGAGAGGACCAGCACCCGGACTGCATTTCACCCACCCCAATAATACAAGCTCAGAAACCTGCTCTCGACAGAGCTGAGATAGCACTCAGAGTTTCTCTTTGACTACGATCGCAGACAAGGCCAAGGCCAGTCGTTCAATTGTTTTCTCTCTTTTCTGGGCCTGTCTCCACTTTATCCAGACTCTATCCGTAGTCTCTCCATTGGCATCAGGCACAGGCAGGGGGTGATGAGGGATCGATGGGGATTCCTGCTCTTTATCCTTAGCTTGGTTGCCAATTTAAGTTTTCTGTGAGAGGCTTCCAACTGAGTTTTCAAAGCACTGTGATTCTTGGTTTCCTTCAGGCTGATGCTGAGGGGCGTGATGCAGCTATCTTGAGTCCTGTGGACCACAGGTGATGCTCATGGCTGAGTCTTTACATGCGGGTCATTTGTCCATGTTCATCCAAATACTCTTATCCTACATGAGAAACGTCCTACTGGCCTCCAGATTCCAGCCTTCTCCAGAACTGCAAGACAAAAGGGAGCATTTGATTAGCTACAGCAGCATACTGAATACAAACAGACAGGCTTATGGTTTAGAAAAGGATATTCATTGACAAACACGATTGACAAATGCCTAACCCTGTGCAGACACTGATATTTGAGGATTGTGCCGTCATCCAAATAACTGCTTGTGGTGTTTCAGAAGTGTTAGCTGTGAAAATGACCTGCTAAAGGCTAAATCACACAGTCAGCTTCAGGAAGTTTGATATGCTGCCGTTTGCCTGTGTGAACCAGCTTTCAGAGACCAGCAAACTCAATGCTCTGACTTAAAACTGTGAAAATACCAAAGTCCTATTTCAAAGAAACAAAACACAAGAGAACACACAAACGCTCAGCCAGACCTTCACACTGCATCGTCTCTCATTACACTGATGTATCTTAATGAAGATCTGTGCTGAACACTGATGTTCATATTACGGCGCTGCTCTAATCTCATCTGAAACAAAATGGAGTCGCTGTCTGGAAAGGCTGATTGCTCTTGAACCCGTCGGCCTACACTAAGACCTGCCCATTATTTCTGAAGAGAGAATTTAACTACCCGCATGAAACGCTCACAATTAAACACTCGTCTTCCTCCACCAGATCTCTCGGCTTAGCAGATCAGCCCTTCTTTAGACGGGAGCTATTCCTCAAACTTTAACTGCTTGTCATCCTCCTCATTTGCAAGTCTCTGAGAATAACAGCATCTGCCACATGAATAACTGAATGAACAACCACTAAGAGGTAAATGTTTAACTTTACTGAATTAGACCTCTCCCATCCCTTCAACCACACCCCCTCAGCAGAAAACACCACCGTCTAAGGAGATACCAGCCAATCAGATGTGCACAAATTGATTGACAGGCACAATACACTGATGATCTCCTTCAATCAGAAGTGTGTGCATGAGATTATTCTGAAAGATGATGTCCTCACATATCAGAGATCACACACACACACACACACACACCAGAGTCTGACGTGAACTTCAGCTAAAACATCCTAAAATGTAGCTTTAGTGTAAAATTTATTATAAATGCTGCAAACGAGTATGTTAATATTAAGCGGCCACACTGAATAAATCTCACAAGAGAACTCGGAGCCATGCTTAATACCGAGCCATTTATTAAAGGGTCAGTGATTGTCAGATGATGATAATAAACCTCTTCATGCGTATGAATATATAATGTCCACTTCAGAAACAGCAAAGCACTTATTCAACATCCACGTGCCCCATGGGTCACACCACTGAGTGTGTGTGTGTGTGTGTGTGTGTGTGTGAGATGTGCTTGTTGAATCTGGTGTCGGCAGCACTAGGACGAGTGTTAATGTTTGTTTGTGCGCTTGGGTAAGTTTGTGTGTGCATGTGAGACTTAAACACGATCTATCGGCTCATTTTCTGCTTGGCTGCTCTGGTTCTTTCTGAACTGTGCCATCAGGTGCATGGTGTGCACTTCCTCTTCCACAGGAAACACTGCTTGACAGAGGTCATAGAGCTGTGTTGACCTCTGACCTGTAACCTTGTTGTGCTGCAGTTAAAAAAAAAAAAAAAACTTTTTTCAGTTGTTTCACTTCTTAAGTGTTATGCAGTTTTGCTTATTTCTTTTTACACCATTTTAATTAAACTGATGCTTTGGCAATATAATTATAAAGCCCCTCTCTCTCTACAGTCTGTGTGTGTGTGCGCGCGAGTGTGTGTGTGTGTGTATGTATATAGCATGACTGTGTCATGTTTGTCTGTGATCCTCAGCTGTGTGTCCGTCACTGAAGTCATTTCTCTGTCAAACAGCTGTAACATCATCATTTCACTTCATTAGCTTCATTTAAATATCAGTTCATTAAAAATAAAACCTCCTAGAAAAGGCGTCTGGTGCGATGTTCACACAGTTAAAACTGACATTCATTTACACCGAACAAACTCCCCAGAGATCTCGGTGTTACACGTGCTGCATGTGTTAGAGCTGAACTCTCCGTCTGACTTCACATCATCTCCAGCCGGTTCACTTCAGTGTGTCTGTACAGAGAACTGAGCCACACACCTCCAGAGAGCAGCCAAAAAGAGATGAAGATCAACCCCCAGCTGGAGGAGCTTTCTTCCCCATCATCCAATCCAGACAAACACAACGACATTTGAAGCAGTTTATGAGCTTCATCACATTCTGATTTTGGGGATTTCAGGTAAATGATTCTGTACATGAGAAAATAAAGTAAACTTCTGCCATCCACTTAAACAGAGACAGTCTTCCAGAACTCTTCTGAACAAGAATAAGATTCAAAGGGGACCACTGAAAACTACTGTTCTTAAGTATGCCCTGGATCAGCTCTCAGTCGACATAGATAATGTAGTTCTGAAGGTCTACAGTTTCTTTTCCATCTCTGCAAAAGGAGAGGGTCCCTGAAGGAGTTCTGTGTCTTCTGTGATGTCGAGTTCCATGAAGTCATGCACCATGTGGTCACTCAAGCCTGCTATCAGTCGCCTGCTCCAGAACTGGACTGCTCTCAAGTGCTGTTTCATTAGCATGGGTGTTGACTGTGCGAGGCAAACTAACAAGCAATGCTGCTGGCGTTGAGGACGACGAGCCTGATCTTGTGGAGGTGTATCTCCTCTTTTGTAACAACATCCTGACCCTCTTTGAAGAAGTGGTCAAAAAGCTGGAGAGGAATGACACCAAATCAGCTGACCTCTATGCCATCATGCACTCTTTTCTAACAAAACTATCTCAAAGAGATGATGGGTTCTATGGCTATCTAACTAAACCATAGCTTCAGCGTCTCTCTCCATCTGATGCTGACGTTGCCAGACACGAGTTTACCGCCTTCTTAAACACTTAAACACTTATGTTAGCAGATGTTAGCAGGCAAAACATCTCCATGCATATGCTTTATGATGAGTGTGTTACTGCCAACAACATTGTAAAGCATCTCACAGAGCATGATGACTGGGTGTCCAAGAGAACAGCAGAGAAGAGGATCACAGTTCTACAGGCAGCTGATCTCCCGAAAAAACTTGCTGTGGTGTCCTTTGTCCTCAGCATCCCACCTTCCACTGGGTATGTGGAGAGGGTGTTCTCGGCAATGACAAATAAATGGTCAGATGTACGAAACAAATGTTTAGTTGGACTAATAAGAAGTGAGCTGATCATCACTCTGAATGAGAAGTCTTCAGCTCTACAGGACAAACAGCTACTCGCTGCTGCAAGAAATAAAAAAGTAAACATGGAGAGAATAGCTGCACAATGTTCTTAGTCTGGAGGTTTGTGTGTTTATTTGAGATTCTCCATGTGCATACATACAGGTGATGTGCTTGAATGCAGTATTTGAGTGCAATATTTTATATTTTTCTTTATTAGCTGTTGTTTTATGTATTATTGTTTTGCACTGGAAAGAAACTTAACTACTTAACTATAATGGAAGTATAATTATATGAAGATATCTGCACTACACTTCCTTAAAATGTTGTCTAATTAAATTAAATTATATATATATATATATTGCACTGGAAAGAACATTCTAGAAGTCTAATTCTATTGAATAAGTTTGCACAAGGCTACAGAAAAATGTTGTTTATTTTTCTTCAAATGCAGTCTAAGCTGATGAGTTTTGAATGTTATGTGTTGTATTTGTTTAAGTTAAATAAACGTTAAAATGTTAAATAAAACGTATTATAAACTAAACAAATCCATGGTTTATTGCTGGCAAAATGATCATGATAACCTTTATATTTCACATCTATGTGGTTCAGTCTTGTATATTGATTAGGGCTACTTTGCTATTCTATAAATATATTGGCCTAATAAGTTGTATTATAATATGCTATTATGTATGAAATATATTTATCTAAATGTGTCAGTTAGTTTCCACAATATTCACCAGAAGTCATCATTTGACGGGTTATTTTTCTACATTTTCTTCCATGGGGGCATGTCACCGGTCCAAAAACTTCGATATATAAAAGTGCAGAGATCAAAGTTATGCATTTGCCGCTTCCTCCTGTCGTTACTAAGCAACGGTGTAAACAGCTGCTGGCTTGATGACGCAAGTGAACCGCGGTTCAGACCCAAATAACACGATCTGAACACAGTCCTGCGGGGAGCAATCGAACTCGGGTTCGGAGCAGGCAAGCCAACCAAATGTGAAAGCACCCTACATCACATAGAGAGAGAAGCCCTTAAATGAAGGCCATTTAACAACATTACCATGGCAGATGAGTGAACCCCTGAACAAATAATAATCAATTAATTTCCCATCACTGATGGCCTTCAGTCGGCTGTGATCAGATCAATATGTCAGAGGTTAGGGCCATTCACAGGACGATCTCAGCCGCTCCATCTGTTTTTACATTAATAACGTGTTATTGTTAAACAGTGTAAGATACTCTATAAGTCTAAATTATTTGCACAGCACTTTTCTTGTTTTGTTTCAAGTCAGCTTAACACCAACAATCAAGATGTTAATGTTTATAATATCTTAGTACCTTCATGTCATATAGTCACATTTAGCTGGAAAATAATATGGTTTATATTTTGCGACAAGCAAACGAGCAGTTGAGATTTGCAATGTAGTATATATTGCTTTATACTTTATATTCTGTGTAATGTCAATAAACTTGGAGACACTTGAATATTCATCTTTATATCTACACACAGAAAGCGGTTTTCTGGGGCACATCCAAGAAAGTGCAGTACATCAGGAGTTAAACACCGAAAGACCACATTAAACCGCTGTAAAGGAGAAAATCTGCAGGAGGCTTTAGACTGAAAATTACACTTTATTCAGGGTTTCCAGAAGATTCATGAAGGTAAATTAAGGCTTTAAGTATTTGTTATGACCAATTAAAGAAATTAAGGGACACATTACAGGGAACCCAATACATAATTAGTTCTCTAGATGTGAATGCCTAAGAAGAACAGCATGGGTGTATTAGCAACATTTCAAAGTTGAAAATACAACTTCCAATCAATCCCAACGACTTCATGAGTAATTTTACAAATAGCTTAACTAGAATATGCAAATAACGTCCACTGAATATGCTGAAAAAAAAACTGAATAAACTACATAAGTAGTAGTCTTGGTTTCTGAGAAATTAATCAACATGAAGTGAATTTATGATTAAAAAGGTCAAATATCTGTCATAGAGCTCAGAGAAATCAAAAACAAGTTTTCATTCCCCACTGACAGATATCTGGTGTCGAGTTTAACATGAGCAGGAACTCAATGAATTTGTTCAGTTTCCCAGAAAACAAGACTTACAGCCTCATTTTGCATCTCAAGTAAATGTATCCTGATCTTTATGTTTAGATGTTTGTTCTTGAAAAGAAGACCAAAACACTCATTGAATCATTGACTGATGCATGCACTGCCTAAAAAATGGCGTGCATTAGTCTGCCAGTTATCCAAAAAGGCAGCGGCTGTGTACACTAAGTGCAAATATCTATAGATTCTATTTATACCATGTTAAAATGGCAGGAGTTTCTGCTATTTATACTACTTTCTGCAAATAGTGCCAATTATCTGCACCTCAGTATTGTAGAACATTAGAAATCAGTATGCAATAATAACTTATTGAGTGTAAATTTAATGGATGCCACCTTATTGGGACAATAAAGCCCTCCCTACCCTTAACTTTTTCATTATTTACTTAATTTTCATTGAAAATAAATGCTTTTCTGATGTGATTTAAAATATGAAAAGGGAGAAAAAATTTCACCAAAAGGCAGGTTCTAACCCGGGTGGATCACGTCACACGGTGTAGGACACACTGTTTGACCTTCTGCACCACTGGAGCTGACTGTCAGGTACTGTCTTTTGCAATCTTGACTATCCGAAAATAACACGTTTGGCGGGCAATATGTATGTTTGCATGAATAATAACTGATAAAATTATCCACCCCATAAATATAGTGTTAACAAACTTTGAGAATGAGCATCCCTCCAAAAACATCTACATTTCTGTCTCTTTTCAAGTGTTAGAGTATATAATTAGTAGTATTTATAGGGGTTATTATAGCACAATTCTATAATAAGGGGGTATTTACAGAAACCCCCTGGACCTCACTAATTTTCAAAGCCTTGCTACGGCCATGATTCTGACACATGATAATGAACTGATGCCCAAAATGCAACAGGACAGAAACACACAAACTGTGACATGACACACACCGATGCTGAGTTTGAGTATATATATTTCCCATATTAATCATCCTCTAGCTGTGTGACTCTTTAAATAATGAGGGGAAAAAATGATGCTTGCATTGAATATATTGGCTCATCTAATGCACGATCATGTTCGGTCAGTGGCTCGGGTTCAGCATGTGTTCCTGCTGCACTGACCCTGCTTTAATCCAAGCAGCAACCTCCCGCTCTCTCTCGTGAAGCCCATACGAAAGTGACTTAATTTTAATAGCCAAAATTGTAAATTCTACTTCTTGTTACAAGTATCGAAGAACCATCACTTCTACCACAAAAGACTGCTTTTTAAGTTATCTTCCTGATGTATCCGAATTCCTTAGCATATCCAAAACCTCAGAACAACTTGATTATGTAACAGAAACTATGGACTCTCTCTTTTCTAGCACTTTAAATACAGTTGCTCCTTTACGCTTAAGAAAGGTTAAGGAAAACAGTTTGACACCATGGTATAATGAGCATACTCGCACCCTAAAGAGAGCAGCCCGAAAAATGGAGCGCAGCTGGAGGAAAACAAAACTTGAGGTATTTCGTATTGCTTGGCGGGAAAGTAGCATATCCTACAGAAAAGCATTAAAAACTGCTAGATCTGATTACTTTTCTTCTCTTTTAGAAGAAAACAAACATAACCCCAGGTATTTATTCAATACAGTGGCTAAATTAACGAAAAATAAAGCCTCAACAAGTGTTGACATTTCCCAACACCACAGCAGTAATGACTTTATGAACTACTTTACTTCTAAAATCGATACTATTAGAGATAAAATTGCAACCATTCAGCCGTCAGCTACAGTTTCGCATCAGACAGTGCACTATAGACCCCCTGAGGAACAGTTCCACTCATTCTCTACTATAGGAGAGGAAGAATTGTATAAACTTGTTAAATCATCTAAACTTACAACATGTATGTTAGACCCTATACCATCTAAGCTCTTAAAAGAGATGCTTCCAGAAGTCATAGGTCCTCTTCTGACTATTATTAATTCCTCATTGTCATTAGGATATGTCCCCAAAACCTTCAAACTGGCTGTTATTAAGCCTCTCATAAAAAAGCCACAACTTGACCCCAGAGAACTAGTTAATTATAGACCAATCTCGAATCTCCCTTTTCTGTCCAAGATACTAGAAAAGGTGGTATCCTCACAATTATATTCCTTCTTAGAGAAAAATGGTATATGTGAGGATTTCCAGTCAGGATTTAGACCGTATCATAGTACTGAAACTGCTCTCCTTAGAGTTACAAATGATCTGCTCTTATCATCTGATCGTGGGTGTATCTCTCTATTAGTTTTATTGGATCTTAGTGCTGCTTTTGACACAATTGACCACAACATTCTTTTGCATAGACTTGAACACTTTGTTGGCATCAGTGGAAGTGCATTAGCATGGTTTAAATCGTACTTATATGACCGCCATCAGTTCGTAGCAGTGAATGAAGATGTATCATATCGATCACAAGTGCAGTATGGAGTACCTCAAGGCTCAGTTCTAGGGCCGCTACTCTTCACGCTTTATATGTTACCCTTGGGAGATATCATCAGGAAACATGGTGTTAGCTTTCACTGTTATGCTGATGATACGCAGCTCTATATTTCTTCGCGGCCCGGTGAAACACACCAATTTGAAAAACTAATGGAATGCATAGTCGATATAAAAAATTGGATGACGAGTAATTTCTTACTGCTAAATTCAGAAAAAACAGAGGTGTTAATCATAGGGCCTAAAAACTCTACTTGTAATAACCTAGAACACTGTCTAAGACTTGATGGTTGCTCTGTCAATTCTTCGTCATCAGTTAGGAACCTAGGTGTGCTACTTGATCGCAATCTTTCCTTAGAAAGCCACGTTTCTAGCATTTGTAAAACTGCATTTTTCCATCTCAAAAATATATCTAAATTACGGCCTATGCTCTCAATGTCAAATGCAGAAATGTTAATCCATGCATTTATGACTTCAAGGTTAGACTATTGTAATGCTTTATTGGGTGGTTGTTCTGCACGCTTGGTAAACAAACTACAGCTAGTCCAAAATGCAGCAGCAAGAGTTCTTACTAGAACCAGGAAGTATGACCATATTAGCCCGGTCCTGTCATCACTGCACTGGCTCCCTATCAAACATCGTATAGATTTTAAAATATTGCTTATTACTTATAAAGCCCTGAATGGTTTAGCACCTCAGTATTTGAATGAGCTCCTTTTACATTATACTCCTCTACGTCCGCTACGTTCTCAAAACTCAGGCAATTTGATAATACCTAGAATATCAAAATCAACTGCGGGCGGCAGATCCTTTTCCTATTTGGCGCCTAAACTCTGGAATAACCTACCTAACATTGTTCGGGAGGCAGACACACTCTTGCAGTTTAAATCTAGATTAAAGACCCATCTCTTTAACCTGGCATACACATAACATACTAATATGCTTTTAATATCCAAATCCGTTAAAGGATTTTTAGGCTGCATTAATTAGGTAAACTGGAACCGGAACACTTCACATAACACCGTACTTTCTACATCATTAGAAGAATGGCATCTACGCTAATATTTGTCTGTTTCTCTCTTGTTCCGAGGTCACCGTGGCCACCAGATCCAGTCTGTATCCAGATCAGAGGGTCACTGCAGTCGCCCGGATCCAGTACGTATCCAGACCAGATGGTGGATCAGCACCTAGAAAGGACCTCTACTGCCCTGAAAGACAGCGGAGACCAGGACAACTAGAGCCCCAGATACAGATCCCCTGTAAAGACCTTGTCTCAGAGGAGCACCAGGACAAGACCACAGGAAACAGATGATTCTTCTGCACAATCTGACTTTGCTGCAGCCTGGAATTGAACTACTGGTTCCGTCTGGTCAGAGGAGAACTGGCCCCCCAACTGAGCCTGGTTTCTCCCAAGGTTTTTTTCTCCATTCTGTCACCGATGGAGTTTCGGTTCCTTGCCGCTGTCGCCTCTGGCTTGCTTAGTTGGGGTCACTTCATCTACAGCGATATCATTGACTTGATTGCAAATTAAAACAGACACTATTTCAACTGAACAGAGATGACATAACTGAATTCAATGATGAACTGCCTTTAACTATCATTTTGCATTATTGAGACACTGTTTTCCAAATGAATGTTGTTCAGTGCTTTGGCGCAATGTATTTTGTTTAAAGCACTATATAAATAAAGGTGATTGATTGATTGATTGATTGACTTAACCTGTAATTCATCGACTGAATGCAAACGAGAGTCAATCCAATATACTCCCCATGCTAAAACTCTACAGCAGAAAAAAAATAATGTTTACTGCCTGGTTAAAATAGCTATTTTGGTCTATATAGCTAATTTTTCCCTTCTTGACAACTGTGAGGGGGGTCATCTTTTATATTAAAGTTCTGCATAATTAAGGGCGGGGCCACTTGAGTGACAGCTTGATGGCAGTGGTTTCAGCAGCCAGCTCCTGTGCAACGATGAGCATGAGCTCCAGTGCAACGCATCACTTCCTGTCAGAGGAATGGAGGAGCACATGAAGGTCAGAGGCTCCACACAACACTGTGCTGATAAGACTCTCCCCGGTGTATCTCTCATCACAGCGCTGATAAGACGCTCTAGGGCACTACTCAGGGGACGAGGGGGCCTGACCTTCAGCGCTGACGTGTGCCGCTATCTGCGCTCAAACTCCAGTGTGTCTGGGTGGGATCGCTGCGATTTCCTCAGCCTGACCCGATCTGAGGCCAGCCGTGGGATCTGCTTTATAAACACAGATCTCAGGTCAGAAACTATTCGTTCAATCATGTGCAGCTCCGCAGGGCGTCAGGGCCGCTTGTAATCTCACAGCAGAAAAAACTCCTGTAACATGTCACCTACAGGCGAGCAAAACATCTGAAACAATAAAAACAGTGTTCCTCAGCCATACGCCTGTGGGTTTAACCTCGAGCTAATGATGTGCATGTTTAGGTGTGCATTTAATATGCATGCTAATTAACATATTTTGTGTGTTTTGTGCTAACGGCGATCTGTCATCCAGCAGCAGAGGAACACAACACCTTTGGACAGACATGCACCTTTCAGCTAAATGTTTAACCTCCTGTGTCTGAAGATGTTTGTGATTCAGTTTGATTCATTCGGACAGTTCATTTACACATTGCCTCATGTGCAGCAGTTTCTCATGCAGAAATGAGAGGAGACAAAAAGAGCACTGGATTATCTGGATATTTACCTATTCCAATGTAGGAAACTGAACTCAAATTACTTCTATCATTTGTCCATGATAAAGCAGTATTTTATTGAGCATGCAGCTTGTGAACGACTGGTGAACACAACTGATTTAATTCCCAAACAACATCAGAATATGAGCACTTGGTTGAAGTTGAACTTCTTTGCTCAATGTTAAAGAGTGAAGACACAATTTTTTTTGGTTTCAAATTTCACATTTTTTGGGGAGAGTATTTTTCATCTGACACAATATTTGCAATCTAGAGAAAACGCAGTCCCTGATTCTCTACGTTTATAGAGAAATGCTACTGTTTCTCTCCACAGCTCTTCACTCTGTTACACAGGTAATATTCAACAAGCATTTCATGAAGCATCATGTTCTCGGACCTCATCCGTCTTCATCAATACAGATGTTTGTGACAGACAAGTCAGATCTGTTTCTGCTGCATATGAAAGCTTGAACACGTTCGCACCGACACATCTCTGACGCTCACATCGTCCCTCGGAGCCGCGGCGAGGCTCGTCTTCTCATCAGGCCGCGAGGCGTCTCTCCAGGACCATAATCACTTCTGCCATATGGCGCTCGGAGGAAGCGCGCTGGGCAGAAGTTTAATGCGCTTGAGTGAAAGTGGCTAATCATGGCTGTAAATCTGGGCTAGCATCTCATGCTATTCAGATCAAGCTTGGTCCCGCCGATCATTACCCTAGAACACCGCCTGCACATTTTCTCTCTTCTCGCTCACATTCCATCTCTCAAGACAAATATATTTATCAAATCAGCACTGATTACTTCTGCTGTTAATAAACCTATTTGAGGTGCTTTTGATTAGCCAATTAAATGCAACACGTCTCCTAATGGCGCCACTTTCCGGTTACATTTCTACGCTTAACAACGCCTCTGCTGCGCTTTCTGCCGTAGAGCGAGTGTGTACTTCCTGTTGAACAAGATCTTCAGAAAGACTGAGTGAAACACTGAAAGTACTGCTAATCCAGGAGCACTGGACGAGCACATGGGCGCGCACACACATACACACACACACACACACAGCAATGCTGTTAGCAATGATCACAACTGTCCTGCACCCTCCACCATTAATCTCACTGGTGTTTAAATGTGGAAAGTCTCATTTTAATGAATGCTCTTTTAAGGGCAGATAAGGGCTCTGTGATATATATTATATATGATTTGACATTATCGAGTATATCGAAAAAAACAAGCGAAAACACGCCCAGACAGTGCACGCATACACTGCATGATGTAGGTTAGACCAAAGCCCTGTGCACACACAGAATGATAACTATTAATATAATAATATTAGCTTCCACGTCAGTGAATTATATTGTCTGTTTATTTTAAACGCACACTCGTCTGCCACTTTAAAATTCTCCAGTTTGTTATAGCAGAATGTTTTTATTGTTCGTCATCTGGAAAAAAAAAGGTTTATTCCAAAGATTTTGTTTATCCGTGTCTTTATCGTTACTGCTGTGGAGTGGACTCTGCTATTCTTTAATACGGAGAAAGATTTTATCTTTAGCGTTATCACTGTGTCATTTAGCCTCTTCAAATACATTTAGTATTCCTCCCAAATTCAAGATTAGGCAGCATGATCAGATTAATGTCCTTGTAATTCCCCATATCACTTTTATCTCTTTTATATTCACAGCATCTTATAATGTTATATCACAAGAAGAGTACAGTTTGTCTCCAAATATCAGCACAATTACAAATGTGATATTGATCTGATGAACAGTACAATAAAAATTTATTAACATTAATTGACTTACATTTTAGACACAACAGATAGTTTTTTTTTTTTTTTTTAGACAACGAAAATAGTTGAATTAACGCACACCCATAGACCAGAAACTGAAGACAAACCCTGCAACCTTAAATCCCTCTCTCTCTCTCTCTCTCTTTTCATTTCCTCCTGTCCGGCTCGGCTCGGCTCAGAGGGCAAAGGTCAATCTTCACACAGCATGTGTATCAGATATGACCTCTTCTCTGAAAAACTCAGATCTTCCTTCTGCCTCTGGATAATCATATTAATAATGAATAATTCAGTCTGCTAACAATTCCACCCTCAGTCATCTTCAAATACATGCAAACTACTGCAAATCACTGGCAAAACTCATGCATGCATATTAATGAGTGGGTGGGGCTTTTCATTCTTATCAGCATCTCCTGTTGAAATATGAATGTGTTCCAGCAGATGGATCTCTCTGCAGATTCCCTGTGTCTCAAACAGAGGCGTTTAAAGAAAATCATTCCAGCAGACAGACAGAAAGCGGGTGCTCTTTTCCTGTGCTTTGAAACAGCGTGGCCTCAGCATCAATCAATCAATGCTGGAGATGCCGATGAATCGCATAAATGATCCAAATCTTGGTTAAGAGATTACAGGGAGACTTATTGAAAACAAACAGACAGAGAACTGCTGGACTCCAGAGCCTTTGATGCTGAAATCAGATTATTGAACTAAATGCCCAAAACGACTGAATCAGCAGCGAGATCGAGAACGAGTCTCATCAGTCTGTGCCTGTATGTTTCTTGCACCACGGGTTTGTGGATGGACTCCTCTTTCCATAGGCTTAATGTTTGTTTTTCTATTGTACAAAGTGCATTTTCTATCACCCTAACCCTAAACCCACCCCTCACACCAAACTGCAGCCATATTTACATTCTTAAAACACTTCATTCTGTGTGATTTATAAGCCTGTTTCCTCGTGGATTCCAAACAATGTCCCAACAAGGTCCAAATTTACTAGTATTACTATCCTGTTGAGGATGTGTGTTCATGGTGTGTGTGTGTGTGTGCGTGTGTGTACTACTCACTGCTGTGTGTGTGCCCTTGGATGGTTGAAGTGCAGAGCATAAATTACAAGTATGGAACACACATACACACACACACACACACACACTCTCAAGCACACACACACAATTACACTCACATGCTTTCACATGCTCTCTCACGCGCACACACACACACACACACACACTTACTCTCTCTAGGGCTGGGCGATATGTCAAAATATCTTATCGATAATCACCCCCCCCCCATTGCCCACATGCACTATAAACACACCATGTACAGTTTGGTCTGAATTATTGCAAAAAGGTTGATTTTACTTTTCTTAGTTTACTAACAGGAAAACATTAGCTTTGCTGTCATGTTGGTGTTGCTAATAATTTACACTTATTAAATTTGTGTTTAAAATGATTTTCGTTTTGTGAGGAGAACTGTTGAGGAAAAGTAACAGAACTCAATTTTAAGTTCATCATGGAGAAGTTGGTCATTCTGGCGGTGATTGTAAGAATGATAAATGCATGTTGATATCATTAATAATGTCTTGAATAAAATATGCCTATTTTCAGATGTTTCTCTTTCTTTTTGGCATTATCGCCTGTGTAGGCACATTTGGTTAAGATAAATTTCCTTAATTTTAATAATTGTAGAATTGTTTTTAAACTTGTAGTCAAGCTATAACATATTTGATATTTATCACGTAGGCCTATGGCTAAAATCATACAGGGATTAAAAACGAATTCTGAGCATAAATGTTTAGGTTTTTTCTGCTTTCTGGAAGCCTAGTTCGGAGGTCTCTTTTGGCCTGTTTTTAACAAAATAAAAATAACTGCTTTATTTATTTAGAAGCAAGACAAGTGAAATTTCATTTTTGTATTGTAATTTTAATTATTTTTATTTTATTCATCAAAATACAATGCCCACAGTATAGTATTCAGAGTCTTCATCCCAAATCAATTACGAATTTATAGTGCTATATCCCAGCTTCATTAAATATAATTATATTGTATACACGGTTTAAAAAATCTGAGAAAATATTGCTCTGAAATGTGCGCTTAAGGAATTTGATTATTTTAATTACACCTGTCATTTTTGTGGTTTTTCATCATTATACAGTCTGTTTAAATAAATATTCAGAAACGCATGCATTGCTTCTTTTTGTCTTTTTATCAAAATAGAAAAAGCTTATACCACAAATAAGGATAAATTATATTGGAACGATCTCCAAAATAATCGCACACACAAATAAAATATAAACTGAGGTTACAAAAGTTATTTTCTGTTGCTCTTTGATTAACATTAATGACTGGCAGCAGCGTCTGCTCTCAATGCACAGATCCAATACACCCTGGTTTTCTTTCTCAACTCTTTACTTTCATTTAAGACATAAGCGATTATATTTATGGAATATTTAGATGTAATTATGTGTTTATTTATCCATTCGAATGTGTAAGAATGCGAGAAAGAGAGCTCATCAAGTGTTTGTGAATATAAGAGGCAGCTTTTGTGCATGTAATTTGTGTGTGTGTGTGTGTGTGTGTGTGTGTACATGCAGTGCAGAAAACAGCATGCAAGTACAGAAGTGAGTTCTATTTTGTCTTGCTGCAGTTTCATATTTTACACACTCTCTCACACGAACACACACACACGTTCTCTGTCTCTCCCTCTCTCTCTCTCTCACACACACACACACACTTACAAAAACACACTCACTCTCTCACGCACACACTAACACACACACACAGGCACGAGTGTGAAATGGCCACCGCTTGGCCTCCATTTTCTGCACAGGCTCCGTTTTTGCCGTGACTCTCGGTCAGACTCTAAGAGTCTGTTATTAACACTGCTTTTTCACCTTCAGCGATACTGCAGCCTCCTGTGGCTGTAATTGAGCCATTTTCTCTTCATTTGGTTTTGTGTTGTGAATAAAAGTGTTGTGTGATACCCAAGCACACAAAAGCCAGAGAACAGCTGTAATTGACTGTCATTAATTCAGAGAGAATCGTTTATAATTTCAGCGCTTCTGCCTGTGTTAAAATCAGAGTTTGATGGGAAGACGTGTGTCCTGCTGGGCCGAAAGCTGAGAGAGTCTGACTGCTAGAGAATAGCAGCATGTGCCACTCTGCAAGGACAATAAATGTCAATTTTTGGATTTTCTTCGTAGAAAGATTCATAGCAAAATCCTGAAAAAAAAGCACAAAACACTTGTTTAAATGTGCTTTACATAAGCAAAGATGAGCGTTCGTGAATGTGACGAGTCATGTGATGCCAGAATAAAAATGCCCTAATGCATCTAAACCTTCAAACTACAGCTTTTCACAATTTTGCATTAAAATTCAAATAGAAGCAAGATCAGATTTGTAAACCAGGACCACAAAACCAGTCATATGATTTTTTTTTTTACGCTGGAAGCTGAATAAATAATCTCTCCATTGATGTATGGTTTGTTAGGAGGACAACATTTGGCCGACATACAACTATTTGAAAATCTGAAATCTGAGTGTGCAAAAAAATAAAAATAAAAATCTAAGTAAAGTAGCTGGCCGACCAGAGTGTGCTTTCTACCACCGCATCTGCAAAGTGCTTTCACATTTAGTCTAGAACTACATCATGTTCACACAGTAACACAACGCCTCTGTACTTCTGATTTCTCCCAATATGAGAACAGGAGACTTGTCAGTCAATAAATGGAAAAACAAAATAACTGGTGTTACTTTTTTGAAAAACTCTGATATTTCCTTGTAAATTAAAAATTAATGTGTTACTTTACTAGTTACTTGAAAAAAGTAATCTGATTACCTAACTCGCGTTACCTCCAACACTGACTACTAGTAACTAAAAAAACTTACATTGGGGGCAGCCCTATTAAACTCCTTCTAGACATGTCTGGTAAAGTTTTTAAAGCATTTTATATGCGTTTGCATAAATTATGCTTACAGAACGGTCCATAACGGAGAGATGACACATCCTTAACATTGATTTTCCCTCTGAAACACAAAAACTAAAATTTAAATAAAATTGATAGGCCTTCTCCATTCTGCAGATATAGTTGCTTCTGGTTTATAAAGTATGTTGTCTCCCAAAAACTCAGGTCTTTTCTGTCAAGTGGTGTATTTCCCAAATCTAAAATAGCTATAAATATAATATAAATAAATATATACAGTACTGTGCAAAAGTCTTAGGCCACTAGTATTTTCATTTTTTTTTAAGTCAGTTATTTTGTTTCACTGTAGTGTTTCAGTAGTAAATTTCACTTTACATTTCCAAACATTATTTTTACAATTAATTGTAATAGTCCATTTAGATTTTTGTTTGCACAAAGAGTCTGACAGCAGCCAGTGCTCCACACAGAGATCTGATCTCATCATCATTAGTCTATCTGGAATAACATGACAAAACAGAACACACTGAGACAGACTCAAACCAGAAGAACTGTGGCAATGTCTCCAAAATACTTCAAGAAACCTCATGACATTTGTGACATTAATGTGACAATAATGCTAAAATATGTTAGAACTAGGCCTAGCCTATAACACGCAACAATAAGCCACCTTTTCAATAATTGTATTTTTTATGGCATAGTGCATAAAGCCTTAAATGTAATCTATATATTTTAAAGTTAATACCCCGTTTTTTGTACGAGATCTAGTTTTTCATGTCGCAGTTTTAGCCTATTATTCTTGATTTCTCACAACTTATTTTACTGTGTTTACAGAACCAACTCACTATGAGAGAGGGGCTCGACCTACAGCCTGATGATGAGAATCAGAAGGCTAAGCATACAGCAAGCTAGCCAAAGGTCTGCCAGGTGCCCAGGGAAGAACAGAAGCTCAACTCTCACGTGAGAGGAGAACTCTGAATTTAGGAAGAGAGTAGCCCGCTCAAGGAAACCCTTGTTTAGTAAAGGGGAGTGCTGCTCAAATGCCACGAGAACCATTGGAGTGAGGAATCCAGCTCCTCACAAGGGAAGATAACTCGGGGGCTTAAGGGGAAGCGCCATGCTCACAATAGCCCTACATGTTGAGGGAAGTGATGCTTGAGTGTATTAATAAAGACACACTGGTTGAATGGAGCCCAAGGAGCCAAGGTCTAACCCACTCAAACAAATGGAATGAAGCTGAGCGCGTAACATTAACCGTATAGGATTTCAGAAAGTGAGCAGAGTCTTGCATGCACACTTACCATCTATGTGGATTTTAGAAAGTGAGCAAAGTGCTAGGCTGCACACTTACCAGTTACGTGGATTTTAAAAAGTACGCAGAGCATAGCGTGTGTACTTTAAGCTTCCTAAGCATCGCAGAGGTGCCGAACCGAATGGGAGAGGCAAGCTCAAACACAACCCTCCGAGGCCAGGGGAGCACTGAGAGCATTATAAAAGAAGTTTCTTGAAAATGCAACCTGTAATTCCCACTCGATGTGTCAGCAAGAAGGGATATCCAGGTGACCAGGGAGCCTCTCAGGGTGACCTGGCCGGACATCCTTAGTTTTACAATAATGAGGGGAGTGATGCTTGAGAGTGTGTTACTAGAGACACCCTGGTTGAGTGGAGCCCAAGGTACTTGGGTCTAACCAAGTTAGAGAAAGGGAACGAACGTGTAACCCTTACCGTGCAGGATTTTATTAACCACCTATGTGGATTTTTAGAAAGTGTGCAAAGTGTTCAGCGTGCACACTTACCACCATGTGGATTTCAGAAAGTAAAGAGCCTAGCGTGCGAACTTAAAGCTACCTAAGCATCACAAAGTTGCTGAACCGAACAGGAGAGGCAAGCTCAATAAAACCCTCTAAGGTGAGAGGAGCACTGCCTGAGGCAGCATACACAAGTAAATTCTCGGAAATGCCACCAATACTTTCCCGCTTGATGTGTCAGCAAGAAGGGATATCCAGATGACCAGGAGGCTCTCAGGGTGACCTGGCCAGACATCCAGGAAATTTTTGCAGTGCCATACCTTCCCAAGGGCCTGATGGTCAAGAAGGCTCCCCCGCAGAAGCCTGTGACCTGGCTGCAAGGTCCAGGCAGTATGAAGCCAGAACCATGGCTATTAGAACACTGAACACTCACAGTAGAATTAGTACACACATGACCACCAGCAAATTAATACATATATATGTATATATAAAATGGATCATACTTACCGACCCTGGTTCCTGTACTGGAGCCCCGCTCAAGGGCGACTCCTTTTATTCTGGACCATCAGTAAGGTGGTCACTATGAAACCAAAGAACCAACCAAAAACATCATAGGTCCAGCATAGGAGACCGTCATGCAAGAAGCTCCCACCTAACCTCGTTCAGGTGGAGCTGGTGGTTACGGGGAATTAGGAAGGGGAAGATAAGGGCAGATTTAAAACCCCCGAAGGGAAAGAGTCCATACTTAAGTATTACTCCAATTCGGACGAGAGTGCTGACGCCTTGTCTGAATCACGTCCCTTAGGTCCTCGGACATCTCCTGCGCTTCCCGGGCCGAACCTAATAGAGCACTAGCCTCTGTATCTGAAATCGTTAAAAGAAACATCATCATCCCCCAGATGCCCTCTCTCGTCCACAGCACACAAGTGTGAAAGGGAAAGTCCCTCTCTAAACTCCTCAGCTAGATCCACCTGTGATCCCCACGAGCTCATTTTCCTCCGTGCATCAGCAGCAGCTGGTCCTGAACCATGGGAAGCAGATGGCTGCCCCTCTTTCCACGAAAGGAGAGACAAATGAGGGGAAAATGCTCACAGTGCACGAAGACTGCTCTCTCAATGACATCACATGCATGCTCTTCACCCAAACAAAAAATGCAGAGATTGTGTGTGTCATCAGGTGTCCAATAACGATGCACACACTGTCTAAACACTTTGCTAGTGGTCACCATGATAAACAGAGAGAGATTGCTCTTAGCACGTTCAAATGCACGCTTCTAAAAGAAAAGTCAATGAAGACGAAGAAGAGAATGACGTGTTCTCTCGGTGCTTATTTATTCTATAGTCGCACCTGTAGCGACCAACTTGCCGGCCAACTTGTTCATGTTTTTTATCAATGTATGCTTCAGACACGAGTGACAATGAGTTGTTCCCCATAGCGACCCCTAGAGGATGCAGTCTGAAGTTCCCTCGAAAGGAAACTGAGCTTTTTGAAAACGCTCTCCAAAGTGGATAAATTTGAAAACGCCGTTTTCGCATTGTGGTGTAGACAGTGAAAAACAGAGGCTTTTGAAAACGATTACGCAAGTTCAGTAATATGACGCATATAATACCAATAGATATCTGTCTTTATACTGGTATTGTGCAAGTTATGTGCTATGCACTTTCACACTATTGCTACAGATGTGTTACTTTGTACACTCTTAATATCACAGTCCTGAAAAGTTGAAAGCAAATTTACTTGCGATCGCTATTTGCAGTAAAACATGGGGGCAGATGCATTATAGATAAGACATTCAATTGTGAGTTTGTGTGACCTGGACGCATCAGTGAATGTTGAGTTTTTTTCATAAATAAAATAAATACAATTTCCTGTCAGAAAAACTGCATGAAAACATCTCATGTCTGTTCCATGTGTAGCCTTTACGCATGTGCAGAAAGCAAATAAAAAAAATTCTGATATTTCTGTGTGGATGAGACACTTTTGGAAAATGCTTGAAAACCCTAGTGTGGACGGAGGGCATTTTAAAATGAAAATGTCATTTTCAAATATATCTGGATTAATGTAGACGTAGCCTTAGTGATGAGCTTTTTAACACAAACAGGTGTTTCCTCGCCACAGTGTGGTATTTTAAACATTCATATCAATTTGATGCATGCGACATGCTTTCGTGTTCAAATTCACACATGAACTTCTCTTCAGTTCCTTTCTGTTGTGAACATCTGAATGCAAGAGAGCATCTGCAGTTCACATCACACTGTGAAATAAGGTGAATATTAATCAGGTCACTCAAACAATGCTGGGTGACCTATCAGGCTAGCCATGAGCCTTCATGCTCTCACATACAATTAACTCACATTTAACAGCACCATCCTTTCTCTCTTATGTCCCTTCATCTTGTTGATCAAGACACACACAAACGCACTACACACACACTCAGGACACAAAGGTCAGGTGCTATTCTGGAATGGCTCTCTGTTCTTCATTAGATACTCTGCTTTCACACGTTCAGATGCTTTAATAGAGCGAGTGAGTGATGCAGGTGGAGGAGAAAGACTGAACTGAAGAACAGAAAGTCTGTAGAGTAATAATTAAACCAGAGGGAGAGCTGGACTTCACATTCAGCCAATGAAAGGAAAGGTCAGGCCTGCCGGAGGACCGTGGGTCCCCGAGCGCTCGAGGGAGGGACGAGACACAGAATCGCCGGTCTAGTGAAGCTCAATGAAGAACCAGACACTCATGTACAGATGCAAACTTAAGCTGCTTCTGTAAAAGACAAGGGCTGAAACAGAGGGTCACACTCACAGTCCCTCTGTTTTCATTGCTTTAGCAGTAAACTCTTTATGGCTGGTTTCCTAGTAAACACACTAACACAGCTGTCTCAGGTTGAGCGTGTCATCGGCATGTGTATGAGAGTGGTAGAGATGCTAAGATTCACACTAGGTGTCCCAATTTGTGCACTTTTGCACTGTTCTATTATGTTTTTTTAGTATAAATCTGAATTTAACTGGTCGATCGGGATCAGGATCAGTTACATATCGACTGACACTAACACTTCAACAGTGCCTGATACTGCTGTTCCTTCATCTAAAGACTGTTGGGTCATTCGGTATCAAATTAACAAATTTCCCTTTCTGAAAGGAGCCTCATAGGTCCCAATATATCTGGGATTGAACAATGTAGGGCCTTAAAGTATATTAAGAACTAGAATTTTAGAATTTCTGCTGGATGAATGACCATGACCTTCAGCTCAACCTTACTAAGACAGAACTGCTGGTGGTTCCAGAAACCAGAAAAGTTTGCTTAATTTTCAGTAATTAAAATATAAATGAAATTAACGTTTTATGCCTTCATTTGATAACCAGAAAATTTTAAATACACAACACAGAATTGTTGAGGGGAGAAAAAAAATCATAAGAAAAATAAAAAAGAATACATTAAATTGTTTTTTGAATTCAAATAATTAGACATGCTAAAACACAGAATTTGATAACAATAACAAATATGGTGAGGAAAACATAAAACATTTCATAGGGCCCTAAACATGTAATTTTTGTTAAACTTTTATTAAATTCAAGTGAAATTAATGGAAGTTTGGTTTTAATTAATTAGACTTTCTTTTTGGTAAACTTTAATTTGAACTATTAAAAAGGAGTGGAGAAAAGAAAAAAGAAAAAAATGAATCCAGAATAATTGCAATGGAAATAATGGAATTTGGAAAAATCGTGGGCGAACTGAACTCTCTTTGTTTGCACGTGTCAATGTTTACGAATAGATTAAATGAAAAGGGGACAAAATTATTATTGACAAACTATTTATCATTAAAAAGATCTAAGCCTCAAGCATAGATGACAGATCGCTGTTTTTCAATGGAAAGCTTCTAAAGAATGTATTTGCTAAATGTAAGCACTACACATCAAAACATGAAGAATCAAAACGCAGTACATACCAGATTTGTCATAATAACGAGTCAAAAACACATCCACAGCTGTAAATCCCAGATTAGTAACAAAGGTAAGGGTCACATTTAGTACACATTTAATCCAACAAAGCAAAAACATTGTAATATGGATCATAATTAGTTTGTTTACATTTCCGTTCTTCAGGGACAGTATTGTTTTTGTCCGTTATGGAATAACTCACGCTCAGAAAACTGCGTCTTGGTAGTAAAAAAACAGCATGGTTTTGTACAGTACAGTGTCACAAACAGAATGAGATGATACACACACACAAAAGTGAAAGATAGGAGGAAGGTTGTTCAATTTTGGCACTCTCTCGTGACGGCTTGTGACGCACCTGTCATCTAATGAAGGCGTAACTTGCCGATTGGCTTTTTCTTTATTCATTTTATTTTTCATATATGTGTGAGTGTGTTTTATGGGGAATGTGCCTATGTGACGGATCTCGTCGCTTTTGTAACTTGATCTGGTCTCTCTCCCGTATTCTGTGTTGTGATTTGACCAATTCGTTAACACGTTCTTCCTGCACTCAGATGAACAGGAGTCAGTGGGCTCAATTCCCCAAAAATGGAAGGACACATTATTTTGTTGATCTGTTTTTACTGAAAAGTAAAATTAAATATCCTCTCAGTGGTGTTTCGCTGCAGATATTACACATCAACTGCACGCATTCCCCATAGTAACTACTGTGTTACACAATCAGCAAAGATTGAAATCACGAGTTTAAAGTTGATTGTGTGTCTCCAGTGAAGCTGACCTGTCTTCCAGTCCGGACTCTATTTGCATGGATCGACTGTCATGCAGAGCACACATGATCAGGCAATATGCAAACGCATAGGGGCGGTTTCCAATAGGGCGATTGGGTGACGCACCATCAAAGCGCGAAATGGAGGGATTGTTTTTCTTTCACATTTAACCACAGTTTAACGCTAGCTTTCACTATTCTAGACTGTTTGTTCTGCCTCTAAATAGTCCAATCAGCATTTTGTGTAGTACCACCCCTTTGTAGTACCGTAATGTGTTCCTTAGCATATCTTAAACTTCAGAACAACTTGATGATGTAATAGAAACTATGGAGCGCAGCTAGAGGAAAACAAAACTAGAGGTATTTCGTATTGCATGGCGGGACAGTAACCTATCCTACAGAAAAGCATTAAAAACTGCTAGATCCGATTACTTTTCTTCTCTTTTAGAAGAAAACAAACATAACCCCAGGTATTTATTCAATACAGTGGCTAAATTAATGAAAAATAAAGCATCAACAAGTGTTGACATTTCCCAACACCACAGCAGTAATGCCTTTATGAACTACTTTACTTCTAAAATTGATACTATTAATGATAAAGTTGCAACCATTCAGCCGTCAGCTACAGTATCACATCAGACAGTGCACTATAGACCCCCTGAGGAACAGTTCCACTCATTCTCTACTATAGGAGAGGAAGAATTGTATAAACTTGTTAAATAATCTAAACCAGTTTCACTCATTCTCTACTATAGGAGAGGAAGGATTGTATAAACTTGTTAAATCATCTAAACCAACAACATGTATGTTAGACCCTATACCATCTAAGCTCCTAAAAGAGGTGCTTCCAGAAGTCATAGATCCTCTTCTGACTATTATTAATTCATCATTGTCATTAGGATATGTCCCCAAAACCTTCAAACTGGCTGTTATCAAGCCTCTCATCAAAAAAACATAACTTGACCCCAAAGAACTAGTTAATTATAGACCAACCCCGAATCTCCCTTTTCTGTCCAAGATACTAGAAAAGTTGGTATCCTCACAATTATATTCCTTCCTAGAGAAAAATGGTATATGTGAGGATTTCCAGTCAGGATTTAGACCGTATCATAGTACCGAGACTGCTCTCCTTAGAGTTACAAATGATCTGCTCTTATCATCTGATCGTGGGTGTATCTCTCTATTAGTTTTATTGGATCTTAGTGCTGCGTTTGACACAATTGACCACAACATTCTTTTGCATAGACTTGAACACTTTGTTGGCATCAGTGGAAGTGCATTAGCATGGTTTAAATAGGGATGGGTACCGAAACCCGGTATTAAACTGGCCCCGGGGCTAAATTATGAAAGACCGTAGTATCAGTAAGATCTGACGGTACCGGTTCTGCTTTCGGTACTGGAGGGGAAAAAATTAATATACTATGTATAATGTTATCGTGCACATTTTATCTCACCAAACATTTCTAATGTGCGATCATATTAAGACGTTTGTCTGTGATATCTGCGAGATCGCTCATGCGCGCCGCGGAGGCTGTCTGTCAGTCACACACACACACACACCACAACGAGCGCGGCACACTCACAGACATAACAGTATGAAAACTCCCGCTTAGTAATAAAGAGTGACGATAGCGAAGAGATTTGCTTAATGATGTTATCGTGCACATTTTATCTTACCAAAAATCTCTAATTTGCGATATTATTAAGACGTTTGTCTGTGATATCTAAGGAACACACACGCGAAGGGGATGTTCACATATTGCGTCTTTTGCGCGCTCAAGTTCGTTATTTCAAATTCAGGTGCGCGGTATGCGCGCTCATAATGGAAGCGACGCGGTCGCGACGCGCACGCAGTCCGACGAGCTCGCTTCTTTCCGGGCGCGTCCGCACCGCATCGAGTAAAAAACATCTCAACTTTTCAGAATGCCACAAGTGCACCGCAGGTCATGTAACTTCCTCACCTTTTCCGTAACAACTTTGAAGCTCAGCCAAGATGAAGGAACAGCTGATAGCTGTATGTGGATTTTTTTATTAATTTAGTAGCAGTGCTACTGCAACCAGTTTTTAGTGCTGCAAATCCATTCATCCATTGCTGAAATTTCCGCGTCTTCGTGGAGAGAGCAGGTAATGGTTGCTTAGCAACGGCAGACTCCTCAGGAGCGCAAGTGTCTGAAGGCTTTGGGGGAAAAAAATCAGAAAGTGGCGTGCCTAGCGTTTTCCACGCGTTTTTAGACGCGATATGCAAACGGCCCCTTACAGTACAAAAACTCCTGTTTAATACAAAGAGTGACGATGGCGGAGACAGCAAAACGTTCCAAAGTGTGGTTATACTTCACTAGAGTTGATACAGACAACGCTGGTTGTCATAAGTGCAACAAAAATGTTGCATGCAAGGGCGGAAACACAGGCAATCTGTCAAAACATAGTTCAAAAGTGCATTATGTGCAGACAGAGAAATGCAAAGTTTTCGACTGCCTAACACAACACAAAGTACCGATAAGAATACTGTTAAAGTACCGGACCGTTAAGCAGTATCGGTAAGAGTAGTAATACCGTTAAAACCTTAACGATACCCATCCCTAGGTTTAAATCTTACTTATATTACCACCATCAGTTCGTAGTAGTGAATGAAGATGTATCATATCGATCACAAGTGCAGTATGGAGTACCTCAAGGCTCAGTACTAGGGCCACTACTCTTCACACTTTATATGTTACCCTTGGGAGATCTCATTAGGAAACATGGTGTTAGCTTTCACTGTTATGCTGATGATACTCAGCTCTATATTTCTTCGCAGCCCGGTGAAACACAAAAATTTGAAAAAACTAATGGAATGCATAGTCTGGATGACGAGTAATTTCTTACTGCTAAATTCTGAAAAAACAGAGGTGTTAATTATAGGACCTAAAAACTCCACTTGTAATAACCTAGAACACTGTCTAAGACTTGATGGTTGCTCTGTCAATTCCTTACCTAGTTGTGCTATTTGATGGCAATCTTTCCTTAGAAAGCCAAGTTTCTAGCATTTGTAAAACTGCATTTTTCCATCTCAAAAATATATCTAAATTATGGCCTATGCTCTCAAATGCAGAAATGTTAATCCATGCATTTATGACCTCAAGGTTAGATTATTGTAATGCTTTATTGGGTAGTTGTTCTGCACGCTTAGTAAACAAACTACAGCTAGTCCAAAATGCAGCAGTAAGAGTTCTTACCAGAACCAGGAAGTATGACCATATTAGCCCGGTCCTGTCAACACTGCACTGGCTCCCTATCAAACATCGTATAGATTTAAAAATATTGCTTATTACTTATAAAGCCCTGAATGGTTTAGCACCTCAGTATTTGAATGAGCTCTTTTTACATTATAATCCTCTACGTCCGCTACGTTCTCAAAACTCAGTTTAAATCTAGATTAAAGACCCATCTCTTTAACCTGGCTTACACATAACATACTAATATGCTTTTAATATCCAAATCAGTTAAAGGATTTTTAGGCTGCATTAATTAGATAAACCGGAACCGGGAACACTTCCCATAACACCCTATGAGAGAGTGAACAGCACCAAGTCCCTGGGTGTGCAGATCACAGAGGAACTCTCCTGGACCGACAACACTGCAGCACTGGCCATGAAAGCACAGTAGCATCTCTACTTCCACCGCAAACTAAGAAGAGCCAGAGCCCCGCCCCCATCATGTACACCTTCTGAAGAGGCACTATCGAGAGCATCCTGACAACCTGCATCACTGCGTGGTAAGGCGCCTGCAATGCGTCCTGCCGAAAGACTCTGCAACCCATAGTGAGAGCAGCTGAGAAGATCATTGGTGTCTCTCTCCCTTCCCTCCAGGACATTAATGGAACCCGTCTCACCCGTAAAGCCCTCTGAATCGCAGTTGATCCCATCACACAGCTTCTTCAGTCTGCTGCCATCAGGGAGGAGACTGCGGAGTCTCCAGGCCAGGACCAGCAGACTGAAGGACAGCTTCATCCACCAGGCTGTCAGGAAGCTGAACTCCCTCCTGAACTTGGCCTCTTTGTCACTATATCGAAGAAGTCGCTTTATCTTGTTTGGGTTAAATATAAAAAAAAAATAAGTGCATTGGAAGATCTTCCAGAGATCAAATTGATTATTTTTGTTGAATTAGGTACTCCTCCAAAAGAATTTTGGGAGTTCATTGTATTAGAAACCAATTGAAAAATGAAGTGGGGATTTGCAATGGTGGATTTCTCATTGGATTTTGGATTTTTAAACTGTTATAAAGCTCATCTAAATGCTTTGCAAGGAGAAGAGTGTTTGTTTTGTGGTCTTTCAGAAAAAGTATTTCATATATTCATTGGATGTTCATGGATATTAGGAATTCTTGGTGTGTTAAGAGACCTGAGCAACAATCTTGGTTTTATTTTCACAAATAGTTTATTTTTGGACCAAAATATGGTGCCAATAATTGTTTTGAATAATGCTTTATTTGGAAAGGCAAAAATGGCAATTTAGCCGACAAGAAAGAGCAAAATGCTGCTTAACAGTGATACAGATCCTTTGAACATGTTCAGAGCTCTGGTAAAAAGTAGGCTGGTTATGCAGTATAAGTATTATAAATTAATGAATGATACTGAATCTTTCTTTTGTTTATGGGGTGTTGGAAATATTTTGTGTCAACCCACTGAAGAGGGAGGTTGTGATATATTGTTGTAAAAGAAGCTGTTTTTATTCATTTTAATAATTTCATTCATAAGAATATGTACTTGTGTGTGTGTGTGTGTGTGTGTTTGTTTGTTTTTGTCTGTTTTAGTCACTCCTTTCAATGTAGTTTCTATGTTGTTGTTGTTATTAGCATAAGCAATAGGCTTTTTATCATATTATCAATCGTTGGTCAACATCTTGTAAATTAAAAAAGTGCCCACTGTACATAGACAATTTACTGTATACCCAGAGAGACAGACATATCTCTTTTTATTTGTCTACGGAATAGAAAAAAAATCTAGTTTTGTTTCTGAAAGATCATCTGCAGATGTCAGAGGTATTAATGGGTATGAGGTATGTTATTGGTAAAGATCTCAAAGCCATCAGACAGATGTTGATTTATGGTTATGAATTTGAATCAGCTGATTTTGAGTTTCCAAAGTAATGTGGAAATGTCTGATTCTACAACCTCTAACAAAACAATTTAATTAAATCAAACAATTACTCTACCGCAGTACAAATCACATTACTCTGCTCGTAATGGACTTTAAACATTCTGTTGAAGAATGAGATGAAAAGAGATGTAATTATGTGAAAGGTGAAGAATTGCTGGTTAAATTGCAGGTCATTTTTATTTACCATCAAGATAACAGATGTTTGTTTAGCAAACACTAACACTAACTGTGAGATCTGGACAGACGACAACACAGTATGTGTTTCTGCTGTTCTAAGAACTCAAAGCTCTGTACATTGTCAGGCGTATCTCCTCGTCCACCACCAGTGTGCAGCATCCACCTGGATGATGCAACAGCAGCCATATTGCTCCAGAACGCCCACTGCACACCAGCTTACTGGTGGAGAGGAGACCGAGTGATGAAGCCAATCAGCAGATATGGGGATTGTTAGGAGGCCATGATGGTCAGAGGCCAATGGGCAAATTTGGCCAGGATACCAAGGTCAAACCCTTTTTTTGAAAGACATCCTAGGATTTTCAATGACCACAGAGAGTGAGGACCTAGGTGCAAAGAGACCCAAACAGAATAATTGTAACTGGCTGCTTTTTAAAGTGTGTGTGTATGTGTGTGTTTGTGTGAGTGTTAATAACAACATATGAACAACACTCTCTGCTGTCTCTGTTTCCATGGTAGCCTGAGGTCTAGTGCAGTGACTTATTTTTGTTGTACGAATAAAACTTCAAAAGAACAGAGACAGACAGACAGACACACAGACAGACAAACAAACAAAGAGACCAACAGACAAACAAAGAGACAGACAGACAAACAGACAGACAGACAGAAACAAACAGACAGACATACAATTACAGAGGCATCTGTGTGAGCAGTAATCTGGGGAAGCTTTCTGCTATATCATTAACACAAGACTCGTACCCTTCCTCACCGAGCACAACGTCCTCAGCAGAAGTCAGATTGGATTCTTACCAAATTATAGAATAACAGACCACATCTTCACCCTACAAACCCTGATTGACAAATACATCAACCAAAACAAAACCAAAATATTTGCTTGCTTTGTAGATTTCCAGAAGGCCTTTGATTCAATTTGACATGAAGGTCTGCTGTCAAAACTTCTAGAACGAAGTATTGGGGTAAAACATACAATATTATAAAAACTATGTATTCAAAGAATCAATGCACAATTAAATCTGAAACTCAAGTACTAACATTCCAGAAAAGACCCAAAATTTAGGGAAAGAGACACAACTTCACCCTTGACATGAGCAAAATTGAAAACACCACAAACTACACATACCTTGGACTGAAGATAAATTCAACTGGTAAACGAAATTTGGCTGTGAATGAACTGAAAGAAAAAAGCAAAAAGGGCCTTTTACACCAGCAAAATCTATCCAAATTGAAATATCTATTTGAATCTGGCTCAAATATTCCAATCAGTCATTTAAACTATTGCATTATATGTCAGCGAAGTGTGGGGTCCTCTCCTGAATCATGGATTAGATAAATTGGACTAGGCATTACCGGTTTCAAGGTATACTGCGATTTGAAAAGGTCACTGTTTCAAAACGTGAACAGTCAAAATATTTTCCATTATACCATTCCTGCGTTATGCAACGTTTTCCATATCTCCTCAAAGACTGAAAGAGTAGGAATCCCTCAGACTGAAAGCAGTGTAGAGAGTAACACTGACCCGTCCTCCTGCTGTTGGTGCGAGCGAACGGTCAGTCACGTGTGTGTAGGATTACCGAACTTAAGACCTGGGTACACCTCACATTCAGCGTTCCTTTTCATCTGCACAGCTTTCAAAAGTACACTCAAACGCAGATGAGCGCGGACGGATGAGCTCACGTGTGCAGATCCACAGGGTGCACGGCTGTCCACGAGCCCTCTTGATGACGAAAATAACGTAATGCCGACAGTGTGCAGACTGCCAAAAAATACTTAGGCTCTACGCAATCAGCAACTGGCCGTTTTTTTTGGGAGGGGGGGGGGGGGGTTTATTTTGCCTTGCCTTATTGCAACTCTGTTCTGGATTTGCACAAACTGCATTGCAATGCAATAATTTTCCAAAATCAGGCAGATCACTCACTGTTTATGATGCACAAACTATTGGAAGAAAAACCTCAATATTGGTTTGAGGGTTCATATGAATGTTTCTGAGGGGAGCTGAATGTCTTAAGGAAAGTTTACGTGGTATTTTCTTTTTTATCTGGTATAGTTCATATTAAAGCAGCTTTGATTACAGCGGTAACCAAGGAAACGCTGTGTCTGGTGTTCCAGAGGCGCCTCCTGCTGTCAGAGAGTGAAACTACATCTCATTCAGAGCTTCTGCTGTTTGTTTCCTTCAGGCATGTAGTATAATCTCACAAAACTTGTCAAACGTTCTGTTTGGGTTATTATTAAATCAAATCATGTTTATGATTATTATTATATAACTAAATTATATTAAATGATATGTATATGAATTATACAACTAATATTAAATAACTGTAATTACAGATTTAGGTTACAGTTTTTCTCAGTTGCTTTGGTACATTTCTCGAATCATTCTTGAGATTTGCAAAACAGTAAGTGCATTTCTCAAAACAGCTCATAAAAATAGCAAAACACCGTGGATTACCTGCAAAAGCCAGTCTCTTGCTCAAAATCCTTAGTTCATCTCTCAAAAATAAATATCTGTGTCAATGACCATGTCAGTGCCATCAGAATGACAAGTCCTTGTGTCATAGTTTACGGATAAGACAGTCAAATCGCTTAGTCATGTAGTCAATATAACTGTGTACTCTGGAGGGATGTTCTGATGTAAACTACTGTATTGAACAGTATGCCATATGCTTATGTATGCCAAATATCTATTTCAAAAGTATGTGTGATATTGATTGAAAGAGACTGGATAAAATTCCCAGTTACACTTTTGGTCTGACCAAATAAATAAATAAATAAATAACCTTTACAATGTCATTGTGATATAGAAAAGGAAAAAGAAATATGGGCACAAAGATGAAAATAAGTCCATTTTCAGAATTTTTTTACTCTTGTGTTGTCCTCTGTCTATACAGTATAAGCTTTCCAACTGAAGATTCATGAGACGAACCTTTGAGCTATTTCAGAGAAATGGTTTATAATTGGTTTATCATCTACATTCTCTTCATTAGTAAAGATTCACTTGCACAATTCATGCCAAATTGACCAAATGTCTACTAATAATATGTAAAAAAAGAAAAAGAAGAAATGTGCTTGACAATTTATGACAACTAGATTAACCATTTTGCATTGAATGACCTATACGATGAATTAAAGACTAGATGTTTTGAGGGGTAAGACTATTGCACAGAAATCTATATAATACACTTTGAGCGACATGACATTAGCAACTGATAATGTAGGAAACCGCAGATAAATGTGCATAATCAATTGCATGAATGTACAAAAGCAATTGCAACTTGTTCAAAAGAATGAGAAACTGGTTTTATGATGTGTATAAATGACTAGATGATGTGGAGGTTGTACAAGTCGTTTTGAGAATTTCATTTCTGATTTGAGAAATGAACCAAAGTGACTGAGAAAAACTGTAAATAAAGATGTCAGTCAGTTAGAAAACGTATCAAAGAAAAAAACTAATTCTACTGTTTCTAATATTCTGTATGTTGCTCAAAATATATTGTGTCCAGCAGAAAACTTTTTTTTTTTTACCCAGTTATTAAAAATAACACATTTCAGAGCTTTAACTACAATACCCTGATACTGTGAAACCATGATATTTTTGCTTAAGTTTATCATACCGTCAAAATCTCATACCGGCCCATGCCTAAATGGGACAAAAACCTGAGTTCTGTAAGAGTATCCTCAGAGTACAGAGGAACACTACGAACAGTTAGGCCAATACCCTCTACTAATGTGCATTGAGAAACGAGCCATTACATTTTGGAAACTTACCATTTTAAAACCATTAAAATCCATGAAATGAACTAGGGCTGCCCCCGACTAAAGATATTCCTAGTCGACTAACACACCTGCATTTTAGCAATTAGTCGAATAATCGTTCATTTATGATATTAATATAAAAACTTGCGTATATACAAGGAAAGGTATAGTCCAAGTTGAAGTTTAACACTTCCATATGACAGAATATGCTAAGCATGATGTTAGCGCGTTCAAAATGAAAATGAAGCGCTTATTTTTTGCCACCATGCCAATGGTCCCAAATCGACCTTTGTTTTATCTGCCAAGTACATTTTTAGTTCATCCTTCTCTTGCATGCTGCTCCTCATCAAGTGCGCTTTGGTATACCGCGAGACACGAGATCTCGTTAATCTCTCGTTGCTTTGATGTCTGCGCAGCCCCTGATTGCGTAATTTTTTCACGTGATTTTTTTTTTGCGACTAACCACCTAATCAAAATGTATTCGACCAAGCCCTCTTCATATCGACTAACGTTTAGTCGACTATTTGGGGGCAGCCCTAAAATGAACCCTGAAAAAAGTCCCCTGTTTCAGATGATCCTGAAGCTGCAGAAGCAAACTAACACAACTAACAACATCCAGCATCAGGACACTGAAATGTTCATCCACAAAATTCTGCCCAGCCAAATTATAAAAGCACACAAAAAGAAAATGATCTAACTTATTGGACTGAAACAACAGAAAAACAAAGTAAACTTGAATGTTATTTGGCCCTAAACAGAGATTACACAACAGAATATTTGCTGAATATTTGAGTACAGTGAATGTAAATTCATTCTGAATTAAGAAAACAATTGACGAGGAACAGACTGAGCATTCATACTCTGACTATAGAGACAGGTAGATATCCACAGCACTGGCTGCCCAGAGAGAAACGGATCTGCCCTTACTGTAATCACAGAGACACACTTCCTCACCAGCTGCTCTAACTATGAAGACAGAAAGACAGTTTATCCCAAATGTGAAATACTTTACCCTGACTTCAAAACATTAAACAATAAAACACAACTTCAACATTTATTAGGTAAAAAACAAGATTGTATTTTACTAGCAGCACAATACACTGATGCCGGACATAAAAAGAGGGAGGAGTCAACAAATCAGTGATGCGCCTACACACACACACACACACACACACTCACACACACACACCACATTGAATTATAAATTGCTAGAAGAATTCTAAAAAGATTTGTTCTACTCTTTAAATGTTAATGCAAGCATGATTTTGTTGCATATATATACATATATACATATATATATACATATACACACACACACATACATATATATACATAAATATATATATATATATATATATGATCTAGATTCAGTGTAAACACTATGCTCTAGCAATACATGGTAACAATTGTTATGCCAATAAAGCACATAAAGCACATATTGAATAGAGTAGACAAAGAGACAGAAAGACAGTAACACAGACAGACAAAGAGACAAAAACAGACAAAGAGACAGAAATACAGATGGACAGACAGAAAGACAATGAGACAGACGGACAGACAGAAGTACAGACAGAGAGAGAGACAGACAGACGGACAGACAGACAGACGGACAGACAGACAGAGAGACAGACAGACAGACAGACAGACGGACAGAGAGACAGACAGACAGACAGACAGACAGACAGACAGACAGACGGACAGAGAGACAGACAGACAGACGGACAGACGGACTGAGAGACAGACAGACAGACAGACGGACAGAGAGACAGACAGACAGACGGACAGACGGACTGAGAGACAGACAGACAGACTCTCAGAAACCAGTCCACATAACAAATGTTCAGCATCAGGAACTACAGTAAACTGGTGTCTCACTAACGAGTGGATTCTGACAGTCAGTTTGGACAAAACCAGACAAATCGGTGTGATCCAGAAGAAGAGCAGATCTCAGGGATCAGAGGAGAGCTGCAGTTCCCTGCCACTGATATCAGAGCATCACTGATTCTACGGATTCATTTAAAAACAGGGATCAAGTTCCTGTAGAAGACACAATATGAATTTGCAAAAACTATTCAGGGGTCGTAGATGCAGTGTTGGGGAAATTTAGTTTTAAAAGTAATGCATTAGAATATTGCATTACTTTCTAAAAAAAGTAACTAATTACGTTACTTAGTTACTTTTAATTGAAAGTAATGTGTTACATTACTTTTGCATTACTTTTTAAATCTGGGCTGGGCTTGCTTGTTTGCTTATAATATAGAAAGTTATTATAATATACATTTTTGAAAAATGTAAAAGCCCTTTCACACCAAAAGCCTCAGGCTGAAGGAAGATCTGTACAGTAGATCACAGAAGAAGAAAGTTTAACACTCTTCAGCAATAAAAAGAAGAAAGTTATTTTATCTCATGTAATTTTTGTTGCTTAGTTTGGTTGAATTAGATAATATATGTATTATTTAACATATTTAATCGCAGCTTTGAGTCATATTCTGAGATGCTTTTAACTGTTTTTATTAATTTGGAGGAAACTAAATCTGATTTTTTTTTTTTTTTTTTTTTGTGAGTGAGTGAGATGAATTAATGCATGGCCACATTTATTCTAGAACTAAAGTAACATCTTACTCCCATTTTCTCTCAACATAGGTAGGGCCCTATGATTTCAGAAATGCAGAAAACACAGACAGAATTGAGGAAGCCAGTCATAAAAATTGAATGTTAAGGAATTTGTCATTTTTTTTTATTAATTAATAAAAAGTAGGTCATTACATTTAAATCAAATCATGATATAAACTAGTTTCTGTAAATATAAAGCCAGAAAAGTCTATTTAAATATGAATCCTGCATGTTCTGCTCGTCTCTGTCAAGGAATGGTGCAGAAGCATGGTTTGGTCTATTACACATGCTTGTGACGCTCATGGTGATTTCACAATTTTCATGATGAAGAAAAAAAACATTTCATAGGGCCCTAAACCTGTAATTTTTGTTCAACGTTTAATACATTGATGTGAAAATGTATACGTTTCCTGATTGTAATTAATTAGACATGCTTTTTGATTAATAACATTTAATTTAACCTTAAAAAAAAAAAAGAGTCAAGAAAAAAGAAAACGGGAACAAACGGAATCCAGAAAAATTTAAAAAAGAAAAAATGAAATTAAAAAAAAAAAAAAAAAGGATTTCATAGGGTCCCACAAGAGAGCTTTCAATCAATAAATAGGGAAAAAAGTAACCGGCGTTACTTATTTGAAAAAGTAACTCAGATATTTCCTATTTTCCAGATGTAAAGTAATGCGTTACTTTACTAGTAATTTGAAAAAAAAAATGATCTCATTACGTAACTCCCGTTACTTGTAATGCATTACCCCCAACACTGCATAGATGTATTTACCAATGAAACACATCATCTAACCATCGTCTAAACACTGCTACAAACTTAAACCATTACTAAAGACTGTCACAAAAACCTACATGATTCTCCTGATCTGAACTCCAAATCAGACCTCCAAAATAAACTCCAATGTTATTTGGCCCCAAACAGAACCGCTAAATTGGCACATTACTTTATTTAAACAGAGACAAATGCTCTCCAAATACAGATGAAGAGATCATCGACTACAAACAGAGAGGAAGACATGAACAAGCCTGGACATAGAGAAACAGAAAGAAAAAACATCACCCAGGTATTTAAACTGCAACCTGCAACCTATATTCTCACTTTCCAGCAAATAACCGCTGCTGTAAGATGCCATTTCAGACAGGTTTATTCAATAAACCATCCAAACTACTGAATAAGACCCACACTGTGCATGACTTTTGACCTCACAGTCAGCTGCGTCTCAGTGTTCTGTCCATACAATGCAACTGATTGGTTTAACTAAGACATGAGGGAGAGTAAATTAGGGTTTTATTTCTGGCTGAACTGTCCCTTTAAGGCAAAGCAGCACTCATGTCCTTTATTCTCAGCAGCCTGTCCTGATAATTGCCATTAACATGATTTGTGTTCTTAATTGTAAGTTCTCTGGCAAGACAGCATCTAAGGACATTAATGCAAAGCAGTATGTGATGAAAGGCTCAGTATACTGCAGTGTTGTATACAGATCTCAAAAGAACAAATTACAGTAGAACAATTCACAGTAAGAGCCAGGAAATGACCTACAGACGCTCTCTGCCAACTTGGCCTTATTTATTTGCTTCCTCACTTCATAAAACAGTCAGAGATCAAGAAATACAGCCGCTGTTACATAAAAGACACACACACACACATTCATCACAAACACACACATCAGGTTTTAATATCCTTGGAACATTTTGTTCCTACAATGGAGGACAAAGCTGTACACTAACACACAAACTCACGACACACACATTCAACACACACTCACATTCTCTCACACACACACACACACACACACACACACACACACACACACACACACACACTCCCTTTCGCTCTATATTATATTGCTCTATATTTCACTCTATACTCTTTTGTTTGTGTGTAAGAGTGTCATCGTTTGATTTCAAATTCATTTTGAGCTTCTGATCTATTGATGCTCAAGCATTTCTACACTCACAGGAGAAGTTTTACTATCTAAAATCATTTAGAATTGAGTTTTGAATTGAACCACATAATAACATGTCAACACATAGGCTTTCATTTCCAAACCCTTTCTAAATGTTATTATATTCCTCTGTGTGTTTAATAATAGAGTCCCTCCATACATCTGCAAAAAGCCTGACAAGCACTAGCGAAATATCGATATCAATCAAAATTTGACATTGTCTCACACACACACACACACACACACACACACACACACACTCAGTGAGCTTGTGCTGAATGTGAGCAATACTGAAACAATTAAAAGCAACATCACTGTGACTAGATAGTAAAAGTTCAAGCAGCATTGGTGTTGATCACACAGTTCTTGCAGTTACATTTCTGGAAAAGGAAATACAGGAAAGCATAAAGCTCCAGCTCGTCTGCTGTTCCCCGCGGTGAAGAGTTACTGAAGGAAACCCGACCCGACCACAGCGCTGCTGCTGGCTTCAGTTCATCGCCAGAGGCAAATACACACTGGGACTCCTGGGTCCAGATCTGCCCTGCGCGTGTGTGTGTGTGTGTATGTGTGTGTGTAAAAATGAAACGTCAAACTGCTGTTGGCCGTCTGTGAGTCAGATGACTACAGGTTAGCTAAGATGCTCCAACCGCCAGACAACAGCCAAGACAAACTCCACAGTAACTCAGAATCAGAAACTAAAGGCTGGAATACAACAACTAAACCCAGAACAGGTTTTAAAACACTAGTCATCAATACACTTTGTCAGAGGTTACAGATGAAAAACTGGGCATGATACACAGCTGACGATCACACACTACCAGATTTCACAACAATGGTTGTGCTTAGTTGGGGTCACTTCATCTACAGCGATATCATTGACTTGATTGCAAATAAATGCACAGACACTATTTAAACTGAACAGAGATGACATCACTGAATTCAATGATGACTTTAACTATCATTTTGCATTATTAACACACTGTTTTCCTAATGAATGTTGTTCAGTTGCTTTGACGCAATGCATTTTGTTTAAAGCACTATATAAATAAAGGTGACTTGACTTGACACACAAACACTGAAACAAAGACACAAAATCACATGTCCTAAGACAATATTTAATTTATCCCAGTTGCACTGATGGCCATTTCTTGAGTAAGTGGGAGAACAAACTCATATGAAGAACTAATATAAGGAGAGAAACTGATCAATGAACCATTAAATTCAGCTCCATCACAGGAAGAGGAGCAGAAGTGAATGAGAGCTCTGCACAGCTACCAAAGACTCCTGCCAAAATATAACAACATTCAATTGGGTGTTATTGCATTTTAATTAGTTGTGGTCCATCTGCGAAAAGCCTCCTGGCAGAAAAAACACCTTGAGCAGCCAAAGGTTCCCTTCAGAGTCATTTACTCCTATGATGAACGTTCCCAAGAATCTCAAGTCTAACACTGCATTCTTGTTCAAAAAAGACTACTATACATATATCCAGCTCCTAGGGTGTGCCATATGATGTTTTTAGATCGTGGATGATAAAAATGTCTCCACGATCTGCTTTTGAAGTATCGTGCTACAGTGCATTGGGTCAGCTGCAGTTCTGGTGCCTCCGTCTCAATATACTGTACAACACCACATGCTTTCACATCAGTGTTAACTCAGCAGTAGAGTGACTCTCACAGCACACTGCACTTATGCACAGTCACAAAACTACATTATTTGCATCTGCTTTAAAGCCTTGCTGGTTAAACCTTTTATTCAGTTCAGATGTGCATTTTTTTCTGAGTGCATAGTATACACCTGAAGGCAAGCACACTAAAACGCCTGTCAAACAGCACCTGGTTACTGAACTAGTTATCTTTTTTGATAATCGATACTATTAGAGATAAAATTGCAACCATTCAGCCGTCAGCTACAGTTTCGCATCAGACAGTGCACTATAGACCCCCTGAGGAACAGTTCCACTCATTCTCTACTATAGGAGAGGAAGAATTGTATAAACTTGTTAAATCATCTAAACTTACAACATGTATGTTAGACCCTATACCATCTAAGCTCTTAAAAGAGATGCTTCCAGATGTCATAGGTCCTCTTCTGACTATTATTAATTCCTCATTGTCATTAGGATATGTCCCCAAAACCTTCAAACTGGCTGTTATTAAGCCTCTCATAAAAAAGCCACAACTTGACCCCAGAGAACTAGTTAATTATAGACCAATCTCGAATCTCCCTTTTCTGTCCAAGATACTAGAAAAGGTGGTATCCTCACAATTATATTCCTTCTTAGAGAAAAATGGTATATGTGAGGATTTCCAGTCAGGATTTAGACCGTATCATAGTACTGAGACTGCTCTCCTTAGAGTTACAAATGATCTGCTCTTATCATCTGATCGTGGGTGTATCTCTCTATTAGTTTTATTGGATCTTAGTGCTGCTTTTGACACAATTGACCACAACATTCTTTTGCATAGACTTGAACACTTTGTTGGCATCAGTGGAAGTGCATTAGCATGGTTTAAATCGTACTTATCTGACCGCCATCAGTTCGTAGCAGTGAATGAAGATGTATCATATCGATCACAAGTGCAGTATGGAGTACCTCAAGGCTCAGTTCTAGGGCCGCTACTCTTCACGCTTTATATGTTACCCTTGGGAGATATCATCAGGAAACATGGTGTTAGCTTTCACTGTTATGCTGATGATACGCAGCTCTATATTTCTTCGCGGCCCGGTGAAACACACCAATTTGAAAAACTAATGGAATGCATAGTCGATATAAAAAATTGGATGACGAGTAATTTCTTACTGCTAAATTCAGAAAAAACAGAGGTGTTAATCATAGGGCCTAAAAACTCTACTTGTAATAACCTAGAACACTGTCTAAGACTTGATGGCTGCTCTGTCAATTCTTCGTCATCAGTTAGGAACCTAGGTGTGCTACTTGATCGCAATCTTTCCTTAGAAAGCCACGTTTCTAGCATTTGTAAAACTGCATTTTTCCATCTCAAAAATATATCTAAATTACGGCCTATGCTCTCAATGTCAAATGCAGAAATGTTAATCCATGCATTTATGACTTCAAGGTTAGACTATTGTAATGCTTTATTGGGTGGTTGTTCTGCACGCTTGGTAAACAAACTACAGCTAGTCCAAAATGCAGCAGCAAGAGTTCTTACTAGAACCAGGAAGTATGACCATATTAGCCCGGTCCTGTCCACACTGCACTGGCTCCCTATCAAACATCGTATAGATTTTAAAATATTGCTTATTACTTATAAAGCCCTGAATGGTTTAGCACCTCAGTATTTGAATGAGCTCCTTTTACATTATACTCCTCTACGTCCGCTACGTTCTCAAAACTCAGGCAATTTGATAATACCTAGAATATCAAAATCAACTGCGGGCGGCAGATCCTTTTCCTATTTGGCGCCTAAACTCTGGAATAACCTACCTAACATTGTTCGGGAGGCAGACACACTCTTGCAGTTTAAATCTAGATTAAAGACCCATCTCTTTAACCTGGCATACACATAACATACTAATATGCTTTTAATATCCAAATCCGTTAAAGGATTTTTAGGCTGCATTAATTAGGTAAACTGGAACCGGAACACTTCACATAACACCGTACTTTCTACATCATTAGAAGAATGGCATCTACGCTAATATTTGTCTGTTTCTCTCTTGTTCCGAGGTCACCGTGGCCACCAGATCCAGTCTGTGTCCAGATCAGAGGGTCACTGCAGTCGCCCGGATCCAGTACGTATCCAGACCAGATGGTGGATCAGCACCTAGAAAGGACCTCTACTGCCCTGAAAGACAGCGGAGACCAGGACAACTAGAGCCCCAGATACAGATCCCCTGTAAAGACCTTGTCTCAGAGGAGCACCAGGACAAGACCACAGGAAACAGATGATTCTTCTGCACAATCTGACTTTGCTGCAGCCTGGAATTGAACTACTGGTTCCGTCTGGTCAGAGGAGAACTGACCCCCAACTGAGCCTGGTTTCTCCCAAGGTTTTTTTCTCCATTCTGTCACCGATGGAGTTTCGGTTCCTTGCCGCTGTCGCCTCTGGCTTGCTTAGTTGGGGTCACTTCATCTACAGCGATATCATTGACTTGATTGCAAATTAAAACAGACACAATTTCAACTGAACAGAGATGACATAACTGAATTCAATGATGAACTGCCTTTAACTATCATTTTGCATTATTGAGACACTGTTTTCCAAATGAATGTTGTTCAGTGCTTTGGCGCAATGTATTTTGTTTAAAGCACTATATAAATAAAGGTGATTGATTGATTGATTGATAATAGTTTACATATATACTCAGCTGGTTATGTGTAAAGTGAAAGTAAACAGAGAGAAAGAGATGTGTGTCTGTATATTAGATGCATGCAGCTCTTAAAGGGACAGTACTGAACATGCTGCAGACTGTTATTAATGAGATAGTTCACCCTGAAATGTGATTTCTGTCATTATTTACTCACTGTCATGGTGTCCCAAACCTGTATTAATTTCTGTCTTGTGCTGAACACAAAATAAGATATTTTGAAGAATGTGGGTAACCAGTCAGTTGCTGGTCTAAATTAATAGAAGTCACTGGGTACCAGCATCTGTTTGGTTTTCCACCTTCTTCAAAATAGCATTTATATGTTCAGCAGAAGAAATAAACTCATTCAGGTTTCAACAACTTTTGAGTGAGTAAATTATGTTATTAAAAAAAAACAACAAAAAAAAAAAACACTTGGACAGAATTGACAGACAGATGACCGATTTTATATTTTTGGGTGAACTATTACTTTAATGTTAATAAAACAACAAAACACAAAGAGAACTGACTGGTCATATCTGATCACATGGAAGACTTCGTGAACTCATCATGTGACAACAGCAAAATAAAAGTCTCAAGTCAAAGGTTAATGAATCCCTTGCCAGCCAAAAAAAAAAAAAAAAAAAAAACAATCAATAAGCATCATTATCAGCCAGAACAAACGGTTGATTACCAGCCCTGAAATTACACATCCTCACTGTTAGGGATTTACATATTGAAATGGAATATTGATTCATATATGCAGTTTACTAGATGTCCCTACAAACACACACACACACACAGAAAGTCAGTGGGTAAAACTAATTTCTCATGATTTCTGCTGGTCAATTCTGCTAAATTAGTTTTTTTGGTCATTAAAATGGCACCAGAGGCTCAGAGTGCAATGAACTGTGGGTAATACATCAGCAAAGCCAAGAAGGCAATGACAGGAAATTAGCAAGCAAAAGAGGTCAGATAGAAATGCTGAAAAGGCTTATTGAACTAGCATGCCATTTAAATCTATCCATGTGCAAAAAAATTATAATTATAATTACTCCTCCTAATACTTATAATTAAGTGTACACTGGAGATGAAGTCATAGATGTTAATTAAAAAAAGAACAAGCAACAATCTGAGTGGCTGAGACAAAGGAGAAATGAGTCGCTGGGTAAAGATAGAGTCTGAGTATGGAGCTAACCTCCTCCTGCGGGGTCATGAATCCTGCTTCAGACGAAACCAGATCCGTTACAGCCAAGCTTCATGTTATTCTGTGCTGAAGTTAACCGACTGACAACTGACAAACACTGAGAGTCATGCAGATCAACATAAAGAAGAGCGAAAGGCTGAAACATCTTTAGTCAAACGTCCATCACTAATCCACAGCTGCTCAGAGACTTCAGCAAACAAAACATCTGACAGAACCAACGCAGGCAGTGACTGTCACCAAGGGCCGCTGGAACACACCATAGACCCCCAAAAACCAGCAGCTCATTAACATAATGAGATCCTAAAGAAACAACATTTAGCATTTACCAGAAAAGCATTTAGCATAATCTTCAGTAACAGCAGCAGCAGCCATGTGATGAAGAGCTCACAGAACACACACACACACACACACACACACACAAACACAAATACTCTCACTAGGGCTGCACAATTAATCGTATTTTAATCTCGATAACGATATCCACCTTTTTCGATTAATTAAACATAATTGTCACGATACTGGCCGGCTCGTTATTTATCCTGAAACGTGTTTTTAATTTGGCATTTGTGTTATCTTTCATTGCTAACGAGTCTTCACTAGGGTTCATGCTTGTGGTTGCCAAATGTTAAGAGCTTTAAGGATACACTTTCTGCCCGGTGTTTTATTTAATTTGTGCAATCTGGCAACCCCCACTGATGATGTGCTGTCACTGATGATGGAACAGCGCTGATGATGATGATGATGATGATGATATGAAAACATACAAGTTTAGTGATATCTCCACAGAGATAGTCTGCTTACATGAAAGTGTCATATAGACAGTGTGAGTTTTTTCATTTGTAGTATTTGTGTTACCAAATGTGCCATGATCAAACTTTCAGTTTCAATAATGAATCTATTGTGTTTAAGGAATAAATGCGCTTTTCCTACCTGTGACAATACAATGGGGGAAAATGAACATAAATTGGAATTGATATTAAGAGTTTCTAAAGTTTTTACCAGTTTTCGTGTTGAAAATGGCATGGCAATGTTAGTTTCAGTGTGTATTAACGATATTTGAGCAAATTTACTGCACAATCTGAGTGGCTTTTTCCCATTTGTGAACAAATTGTCACTTAGAAAATATAATGTGACTACAGATGAAAGTCTCCAATATAAAAAAAGCTCACAAACAGTCCAGTGAGACACTGTGTGTTTGTGTATGTACTCGCTTTCACTTCATAATAGGTCTATGAGTGCATATAAATACAAGAAACCAAAATATACAAAAGCAGAAAGTTTACAGCTTTTAAAATAATGTCAGATACACAGCAGGACTGATAATAACACACACACACACACACTCTGCAACCTACATCTAATCAAGAAAGACATTTGACTCAGCATGTTGTCAGTATGTGTGTGTGTGTGTGTGTGTGTGTGTGTGTGTGTGTGTGTGTGCGTTCGTCATGGCTCCCTGAGAGGAAATGACCTTGTCCCCAAATGCCAAAAACAAAGACGCCTCCATCTTTCTGCTTCTCTGTAGAGTGGGAGCTTCATTATGTGCTGCTGCGGCATATGCTGCTTTTCCTCTTAGGTCTCATGTCAATCTCACACATCAGAGAGAATTTCACACACACAATCTGAAAGGTACAGACTCAACATGCTTCAGTGTGGAAAAAACAAACACATGATAAAAAAGATGTGCAGTGATGATGATGATGATGATGATGATGATAATGACGATTATGAAGATGTTGTTATTATAATGCGTTTGTCTGTTACTCCAAAACTGCACAACTTTCTGCATAACACACTTTTTTTTTTTCTTGTTTACACTTGGCCGCACTGGTATTATGAAGAATAATCTCAACAGCGCCATCTTTACACACATGCAGACGAGACTCTGACTGCTTTCAGCCCAGCATCAGATTCTGAGCTGAAATCACAGGCTGTCAGATGAGAGTTAAAAACAAACCCGAACATCAAATTACAACCTCCAGCGAACACATCATCCTTCTGTCCCAAAGACAGTCGGACAGAACTGCTGATCTGGTGACGTCACTGACTGATGATGAGCATGTGATCTGTGTTTCTCTGTGGTTAGCAAATGAAAATGCATTCATATCTCCTCAAGTCATTGAACTCAGTCAAGGTCATGGGTTCAAATCCCAGACAATACAAAGACTTTAAAATAATGTACATCTTGTGCTTTCATTTATTAGTTTAGCAGAGGATTTCATCCCATGTGACATTAGGAACATCATAAGCAATCTGCCATATCCGGAATCACTTCGGTTAAAAGAATCTTCCATTAAAAAGCTTTTTTTTCTGAAAAACGTTGAATCTCTCATAATACACACTGTACGGTTCTTTAAGAATCTCCCCACCTAACGGGGCAACAGGAGAGGACACGTTGTTATGACTCATTGTGTTTTTTATTTTATTTAAACTGATTGATTTTCCACAAACAGCATATTAATCCACAAATAGCAGGTTATAAACCTGTTGAAATAGAAAGACTATGGTGTAAACACCAATATTAGCCACATTGACATAAATACACCATAAATTCTGAATATACTAACATGAATAAAATATAAATGTCAATATAATCAGCAATATAATTTGTGTTTAAAATTCAACGACTAAACAAAGCACATATCTCTAAACACAGAAATACACAATCAATGTAAAACACATCAAACCAATAGCCCAAAACATAAAAGTGTAAGTTGGTCTAAAGTGAATACAGTGATTGTAATTTTAAATAGTGGCGCAGTGCATAGCAATACATTACCAACTCATGATTACAGATAGATTAGATCCACTCAGTTACAAATGAATCCTTGGAAGCTGTTTTGCAGTTTAATCAACACTAGACTCTATCAATTCTTCGTCATCAGTTAGGAACCTAGGTGTGCTATTTGATCGCAATCTTTCCTAAGAAAGCCACGTTTCTAGCATTTGTAAAACTGCATCTTTCCACCTCAAAAATATAGCTAAATTACGGCCTATGCTCTCAATGTCAAATGCAGAAATGTTAATCCATGCATTTATGACCTCAGGATTAGATTATTGTAATGCTTTATTGGGTGGTTGTTCTGCACGCTTAGTAAACAAACTACAGCTAGTCCAAAATGCAGCAGCAAGAGTTCTTACCGCTGAAAGACAGCGGAGACCAGGACAACTAGAGCCCAGATACAGATCCCCTGTAAAGACCTTGTCTCAGAGGAGCACCAGGACAAGACCACAGGAAACAGATGATTCTTCTGCACAATCTGACTTTGCTGCAGCCTGGAATTGAACTACTGGTTTCGTCTGTCAAACAGTCAAATGCTCATGAAGTGACTGTCAGAGCAGTTCTGGAGATGTTGTTTATGTGTTCATGTCCTTATTTAGTGAGACAGCAGATGCTGAATTCACTGCGAGCATCACGCACGCTTCAAAGTGTTAATAAAGGAAGTCGCACTTCTTCTCCATTCATTAACAGAGACACACAGAACATGCAGGATTCATAGTTAAATAGACTGTTCCGGCTTAATATTTACAGATATTAGTCCATATCGTGATTTGATGTAAGTGTAATGACCTATTTTTTTATTAATTCATTCAAAATTTGGCGAATTCTGTGCCATTTGGCATTAAACAACCTCCATCCTAGTACATCCCTGCATCTCACTCTATTCTAGTCCATCTATAGTACAACTGTACATACAATTTATTTATTTAGATTTATTTTTCAATATTTGCACTGGAAGCTTATGTCACCATAACAAAATTCCTTGAATGCACAAGCATACTTGGCAATAATGCTCTTTCTGGTTCTGGTTTTCATGAGCAACAGAAACACTTTTCATATACTGCTTAATACAGCGCCATCTTTTCAAGAATAAAGTTCAACATATTCAAACACTATTTACAAACTAATAAAGTGGGAGTATATATGCTATATATGACTCAATATAACAGTGCAACTACAGTAAAAAATATCTTACTCTTCTAAATACAGATTTGTGGCCATTATTGGAATTTAAAAAGTTAGAATAAATCCGAAACACGCGTGATCATTGTCATGTGGTGAATCTGGCCAATCATGAAACAGTGTGTCATCATCAGCACTCCTGCAGTCACTCTGGAGAAACTCTCATAATGCACCACCTCAAATCGGACAGAATTTCTAACCTGCATGCACTGCTTCAAGTCAACCTGCTTAGTGTTGTGTTAAGTCGAACGCACCTTATCTGTGGGACTGGAGCTGTCCATTGTTCGGAAACCTTCTGTTACCATAGGTGCGTTCGACGAAAGTAGCCACTTGCAGTCAGGGACGGAGTTGAAAACAGACACATGAAGTTGGACACTTTCAGCTCCCGTTGAAAAAAAAAAAAGTGAAGTAACTTTCAGCCAAGTATGGTGACCCATACTCAGAATTTGTGCTCTGCATTTAACCCATCCGAAGTGCACACACACAGAGCAGTGAACACACACACACTGTGAACACACACCCGGAGCAGTGGGCAGCCATTTATGCTGCGGCGCCCGGGGAGCAGTTCAGGGTTCGATGCCTTGCTCAAGGGCACCTCAGTCGTGGTATTGAAGGTGGAGAGAGAACTGTACATGCACTCCCCCCACCCACAATTCCTGCCGGCCCGGGACTCGAACTCACAACCTTTCGTTTGGGAGTCCGACTCTCTAACCATTAGGCCACGACTTCCCCTAAAGTGACATTCACATGGTGTTTCCATACTTTAACACTGATGAAGTTTTAAATTAAATACTTTAGTCAGTCCATGGCACTGAGACCATATGTGGAACTGGAGCTGCCCACGGTACTGAAACTATCTGTGGAACTGGAGCTGCCCACGGTACTGAAGCTATATGTGGAACTGGAGCTGTCCATGGTACTGAAACTATCTGTGGAACTGGAGCAGTCCATGGTACTGAAACTATCTGTGGAACTGGAGCTGTCCACGGTACTGAAACTATCTGTGGAACTGGAGCAGTCCATGGTACTGAAACTATCTGTGGAACTGGAGCTGTCCATGGTACTGAAGCTATATGTGTCTAGAACAGCAGATTTTTTTAGGAAATAACAGCCGACCAATAATCCAGCAAGAGTTTGATCAGCAGCAGCCTGACCTTTCAACAAAAACACCTGATCTGATGAAGTGAGAGGGAGACAGACAGACAGTTTGGTCTCTTAAACACAACACAACAAAGACGGTGGCAGAATCACAAACATACTAGCAAATGTCCTTGATTCTCATACAGGTTCACACACATACAGACTAGAAGTGTGTAGTTGGAATGTGTATTTGCCACACAGATAACTGATGTTTCTCTTTCAGTACATGAAGTGAAACATTCATAAATATAATTTAACATTCAGCTAGAAACTAATACAGCTACAGACTCATCTGTCTCCCCTTCTGCCAGTCAGTCTCTTCAGGTGCAGTTGAAATGTGTGTGTAGTGCCTCACCAAGGAAAAGAAGAAACACTGAGAATCAGCTGCCAAAACTAGAGTATGAGAGACAAATTAATTATAGAAGCAGAGATTAAAATGGAGAAAATGGGAATGAGTGAGAGAAGAAAACCATGCTGAGCAAAGGAAATTCAGAGCCAAAAGAACAACAAAGACTGGACCGACAGACACACACTCAAACAAACCAGCATCTAATGTCATCTTTCACGTTCTGAGAGAAACAGAGAGACCGGTACAGACATGGATCAGAACAAATGGCTGTCACTAGGGATGTAATAAAACAGAAGCTGGACAGCTAGCCATGGCCTGGGACTGGAAGATGCTAGTTGATATTGGCCAGCAACTAATCTTTCCACCTGAGATTGCAGTCACCACCCTTAGACCAGACTTGGTTCTCTGGTCCCCTTCATTGAAGACTGTTTACATCATAGAGCTCACAGTCCCATGGGAGAATTCAACAGATGAGGCCTATGAGCACAAGAAACTGCGCTATATAGAACTGGCAGCAGACGCTCAACAACGAGGATGGAAAGTGAAAGTCTATCCGGTTGAAGTGGGATGCAGAGGTTTTGTGGCTTCTTCTACCATCAGACTGCTGAAAGACCTTGGCATCCATGGACAGGCTCTGCGACAGACAATTAAATCAGTCTCTGAAGCGGCCGAAAGAAGCAGCCAGTGGATATGGATTAAAAGTTAGGACCCGTGTTGGGCTCAAAGAGCATCAACATGACCCACTCACTAATCCCCCCCACTCTATAACCCACTTGAGAACCCAGGTCACAACCCTCCATGAAGAGGGTGAACAAGGTATGCGGTCAGCTCTAGGCTTGACTCAGGGAAGAGGACGCCTCCTGCCTTGCATAGTCCCGTGGGCTGCGCCATTTAAACAACTAGGCAATTTTCATGATTGGGCATGGGACACAAGCTCAGGTTTGATCACCCTGTTGCTGGCCACCTTTGATGAGGGTGTTTAGTATTGAAAGGCCGAAACACCCCATGATTCAAAGGCATACTACTGATGATGTGTCCCAAATTTACATCTTTCCCATATCTGAGGTACAGCTCCCACGCCACTCTTAACATCAAGGCAAACCTCATGTGCATACCATCCACTGGCACAACGGACAGTTTAACATCACGTCCCGTGTTTTTTGATTCTCAACTCACAGTTGGATACATGATTTTGATTTCACGATTCGATTCTATTCACGATTTTGTGAGATTTGAATGAGATTTAAGAAATTAGAAATTAAATGTGTCCTTTTATTATTGCTTTGACAAAATGCTGCACATTTCTTTGTGAAATTGAAATATAACTATAATAATATAGAAATATAGCACTTCATATAAACAAAAAAGGCTTTGTCTGTGCTCTTTCCATTTAAAATTAGAGACAGCCATTGCAATTTAATCATGATTCAAACAAAAATGCTGCATACATGCAATATGAGCATTTTTATTCTAAATTAGATTGTATAATTTCTGAATTTTGAAGCAAAAACAGAATGGTTTGACTTCAGTTTTTTGAAACTATACATAAAAAGATCTGCATGAACGAGACGCAGATCCACTCTTGGTTTCTGCTGTAAACAAAACAGTGCTGCCATTTATTTATTTATTTTTAACAGTGTTGCACATATGCATGTAATATGCATTATACAGAGGCTAGATGAAAAGAAAAAAATATATAATCTAAATTCTTATAAAGAGAGTAGGTTCCCCTCAGAAATACATTCATATAAACTCCTGCCCCTAAATGAATGACAATTTTTTTTAGCATCTCAACCGATTTGAATCATCACATATTTGAATCCATTTTCAACCATCTCGCGGTTAATCGTTACATCCCTGGTTGTCACACAGGTTCTGAAGACACAGGATGAAGAGAACAGTTTTGGATGTAAAATCTTACAACAAAAAGACAACAATAGTACAACAAACAGAATGCCACCCGACTGCACCACAGACAATGAAAATAACTAAGATATTTCAGTAAAACAGTGTTAATGTTGAAGAGTAGTTCTGATCAGGCACATATCGAGGCAAACACTTTTTTATTTACTTGTGAATCAATGGCAGGCAAGAGGGGATCCTCTAGGAATATACAAGGGTCATCTGTTAATGGTTGGGTTTCAGGGTTGCTCAACAGTCAGCTACATGATCACAGATTTATATCTGCTCTCTTTCAAAGCATCAGATCACAGTCAAAACACTGTCCAAAACAGAAAGAAAATACTGCCATGCACAGATGAGACTGTAAACTGTACAACAGCACAAAATAATTACAAATGGAAAATACTGACCACTGACCAATTGTATAAATATTTATCCTATAGACTAGAGTTTATATGTCTATAGTGACAGAGAAATACCTGCTAACCTGCCCAAATTCTGATTACTTTAGGAAAACATGAGATCCCACTTGAACTTGTTTGCCCTTCAGAAAGTTAGATATCAAAAAAACGTATTTTTTAGTTATAAGAAAAGAGTTTATTTTACTAGTGGCCTGATGCACTGAGTGATGCCTACATGCTTTGGTAATAATGTTTGGCATGCAAAAAATGTTCATTTGAGAAGAAAATAAGAATGCAAATGAGAGCGAGTAAGAGAGAGGGTCAATGATGTCAATGAGAGACGTAATGAAGGAACGCTGGATGGACAAACTGAACAGAGCAATCAGGCAGAGATCAGGACATCCCAGACACGATCAACAGTTTCTATTGTGCCACAGAAACAGGCATCCTTTACAATCACCTGCTCTCTCTGAAAGAGGTCCAGAGGTGCAGAGATGCCCAGCCTGAATCTGTGTGTGTGTGTGAGAGAGAGAGAGAGAGAGAGATAAACTGGGAGTTGTTCCGATAAGAGTGGTGAAGCGAACTCACATTTACACACAGAGAACTGAAGAGAAGTGCTGAATCAGCAGCAGCACTGCAGAGATGCACAAACTAACCAGTCTTTCTCCATGCTGTCGACCGCTGTACTGGTGCTGCAGGTCTCTCCTCTGGTTTACTGCTTCTTTTATTACTGTAGATCACATTCATAAACTGATCTGGATTAACACAGTTCTAAATTAATACATGTATTTAAAGGGGGGGGGGGGGTGAAATGCTCGTTTTCACTCAATTTCCTGTTAATCTTGAGTACCTATAGAGTAGTACTGCATCCTTCACAACTCCAAAAAGTCGTTAGTTTTATTATATTCATAAGAGAAAGATAGTCTGTACCGATTTTTCCCGGAAAAACACGACCGGCTGGAGGCGTGACGTGTGGGCGGAGCTAAAGAATCACGAGCGCCAGTAGGCTTTTGTGTTGAGAGTGTTTGGAAGCTGTGACATTACCGTGAGGACAAAACCAACCAAAACAAACCATGGCTTACAGTCAGATTCAGCCGTTTATTTATGATCCAGAATCAGATCCAGAGGCTGAAACTGAACGAGAGCAGCATCAGCAACGACTCGCTCCGAGCGGGGCTCGAACCCGGGTCTCCGGCATGGGAGGGGACGCACTAACAAGGAGGCAGAGATATTTGAAGCAGTTTTACTCACCGCCTGCGGTTCCAACACACGATCGTGACCCTTTTTCGTTAGGATTGCATCATCCTTAAGAAATAAACGATGTGCAAATCCGTCGTCAAACTGGGCCTTGTTTGTAAAACAAGCATCTTCGAAATGCAGGGAACAAACACAAACACTTGCACAACTCCGTTGATGCTCTGTAAAAACAAACTCCATCCACTGGTCCCTTAATGCTGTTTCTCTTTTGGTAATCTGTGCAGGGTTGTCTTGCCCTGGCAACCAAAAACACACTTCTTTTGTGACATTTGGCGACGCTCTCGCTCTGATCAGTGAAGTCTGTTGTGCTCCCAGTGCTCTGCTATACGGGAGCGCGCGCTCTTCCGGCAGAAGTGCCTCAGGACCCATATAAGGAAATTCCGCTCCATCTAACGTCACACAGAGCCATACTTGAAAAAAACTTTCCGAAACTTGTGACAAACCAGAAGGAGTATTTTTGGAACAGAAATACTCCTTCAAACGTACAACTTAATTTTTGAAACTTTGTCCATGTTTAGCATGGGAATCCAGCTCTTTAACAGTGTAAAAAACTCAGTATGCATGAAATAGCATTTCACCCCCCCTTTAAACTAGGGCTGCATCATTCGTAGAAAAACCATTATGTTTATGTTTGGCCTAATTAATTGTGAAAAACATTGACTGCAGCAATCCATCTAGATCTGCTCGTCTGGTGTGAAAGGCATTTATTCACAAGTGATTTTTCTCTAGATGCCCTCTTTACATGTGTTTGTAACTCAAGGAGATGTGCGCATGACAAGAGTGATACTGTTGTTGATTAAAACCATCCAATGTTGTTCTAACCCTATATACTGTACATACAAACTACAAAAAGGCAAACCTACAAAAACTCCATAACTAATTAGAAATGCATGGCTGCAGTTTATTTTTGGGGGGGGGAGTACCATGCTGTTTCATGTCTTCAGAGTTGTTTACACTGCGAAAGAGTTGGATTCTCATACTAAGCATGGACAAAGTTTGAAAAAACAATTTGAGCATTTCTGTGCTAAAACATCTTACTTTCTGGATTCATACAAGTTTCAGAGGTTTTTTTTTTTTCCGATCATGACTCTTGTGCCCATTAGTCGCTTCATCCTTCAGTAGCGCTGCACGGGACTTGCTCTGGAAGAATGTCTCAAAAAAGTCTGTTTTTGGTTGTAAGGGAAATATAACTCTTCAGGTTCCTAAAGAAACCAAGCATTATGTAAACAGTGGATACAGTTTGTTTTTCCAGGGCAGCAACAGAATCTCACAAGTGTGTTTGTTTACGAACGTTTTATAAACAAGTACCAGTTCGACGCTGGATTTGCAGGTCATTTGATCCTGAAAGATGGAGCAGACCCAGCTAAAAAGATCCCAGTCAAGATTCAGAACTGCAGACCGTAAGTGAAACGGCATAAAAAAAATGTCTGTTTTGTGGGCGCTCGGCACTCAAGTGTTCGTAACTCTTTAGCTCTTAGATATGAAGAGAGCAGTACAACTCTATTGGTACTCAAGATTAACATGAGATTAGGTGAACATGTGTGTGTTATGCCACCTTTAATGTTGTACCTGCACAAATGAACAAGGATGTTATGACTCTTTTCTTGAGATTATTTTAATCTTAACATCCTGCCATTTTTCCCCAAATAGCAATTCATAATAGCATGCCTAGAGATAAAATAACTAAATAAAGATAACATTTCAGATAGCCATTCTCTCCTGCCTCGGGCTTAAATACATATGGCTCTACGTCGCCTGAAATGAAGTGATTGTGGTAAAGGATGCAAAATTATCTTAAAATGCATTTTAAGACCCTTCGGAGAGAGTTTTGCTCAAGATGACCTCAGTGACTGCCTGCAAAATGAGGTTCAGCTTTACTCAAAGCAGCAACCTTCAACATTATCCCACTGTAAACCCAGAGGAACCATCTGCCAACACAAAGACCAATCTCATTCAACTCTTCAGGGTTAATGCTGAGTCAACCCTTTAACCCTACATGTTCTGTTCAGTTCAGAACAAATCATGCACTAACGCTCTGATGTCTAGGAGATCTTAATCTCTTCACTCTCTGTGCTCCTGTGAACATGGGGAAATTTCCACATCATTTCATTCAGTCATTCAGATTGATTTTTAAGATTCTGCTTAAATGAAATGGAATGAATTCACTTTCAACTCCAGGTGCAGTGAGCACATGAAATTCCTCTTAAGCGAAAGAAACTCTCAGGAAACGAGATAAGAGCAGTTCAGAGCAATCCAGCTGCTGTTATTTCAGCCCAATCTTCCTGAGCTTCCTTGGCACGATTACTTAAATTAAACCATTTGAGTTCTCTGGCTACCATTATTAGTCACCGTTCTCCACTATTTCATTCAAAGGTTCTTTTTCTTTCTAATCTTAAGCAGCAACTGCTCAACCAAGACCATAAAAACAAAGAACCAAAATATACCCTTGTCTTAGTTATTCTCTTGTGGATTCTGTCATCATTTACTCATCCTCACTTCATTCCAAACCTCTATGATTTTCTTTCTTCTTCTATGACAGACTGATAGCACTGCTCGCTCCTCTAAACAATTACAGTAAAAAAGAAAATGGACAATGAAGCTTTCAAGCAAAAGCAACAGAAAAGTATTAAATAAATATAAAAATATATAAATGTATAATCTCAACCAGTTTCTTTTGATGGCAAGGAAAGTCAGATCAGTGAGCGAACTATGACATAATATTCCTTTCTGGGCGAAACGATTCTTTTACTTTTTCCTTTCATGTTTGTAGACCCTGTGTAAATCTTTTCTAAACACATTAGGCCTCTACAGAAGAAAACAGCCTCAGTATCTAGCAAAATGCAAAACGCACACCTCCATCACTAGACCGTCTCATCAGATGTGTCTGAAGTCTCGTCACGTAAAGCTAATCAGCGTCAGTGATGATCTGGATGATGTGAGGATCTGCTCACTTTAGCGTTCATCTCGTTTTAGAGACACTTCTGATCGCTATGCTCTCGTTACCTCATTTTAAGATCTCTTTACCCAGGGCATTGAGAGAGAGAAATGATGAAGATCTCAGGGTGGCTGGTTAGAGGAGAGGGATTATAGTCAGATTAGCGGCGCTGCTAACAGGCGGCAGCGATCTCTGGGTGTCGGGGTCGAGCCGCTGTCATGGCAGGTGAACAGGTCACGTCTGGAGCATCACAGATCCTTCAGCTGAGCTCTGGATCAGTGTTCAAAGACAAGAAGAGCTTTTAAGCTGATCCCCCACTTTAAAGAGAACAAAGAGCTAAAAAGAACTAAACTAACAGTTAAAGGTTCTGAGAAATGTTAAAACACAGCCGTGCCGAATACAGCACACTCACTTCGAGTGATATATAACAGCAAATCTCAACTGATTGATTGTTAATGCCATAACATAATGTCAACCATCTCTAATCTGATAAATGCTATTCTAAGGAATGAAGATATTATAATAATTAAAATCATGATTTTCTGGAAAACTGCTTTCAGACAATGTGTGAAAACAGTTCACCATTAAATTTGACTTGACAAACACATAAAGGTCCCGCAGAGATCTGGCCAGTGAAGAACAGGATCTTAATTAGGCCAGAAGCATTTTATCCCAACATGAACGCATTCAGACTCCTGACAGATGTCTGCCAGCTTCAGCACCTCAGAGGAAAAGACCTTAAACGTTCCCTCACAACCATACAAAACTCTCCTGCTGTGAGGACGAAAACTATTAGTTAAACAGAAGCTAAAAGCTTTTAACACCAGCATTTGGTTTGGAAAAGAGCTACTGAGATCTGAAAGGTTGTGAATCTTTTCTACTTTCACTTGCACAAGCGATAATCCAATCACATCACCACATTATGTGTGCAAGCATTATTTCAAGTTTAATTTACTTGTTTTCACACACTCAGTTTTAAAGCAGCTTTACAGAAAACAGTGATTTATAAGCCCCAGTGTTCAAGACAGAAGATTGACCAGTGAAAGAAAAGTCTCTGAGATGTTTAAAATGACAATGAAAAAAATAATAATAAAATGCTGAAAATATAGCAACATATTAGAAACATCAAAATAAGCTAGAGATATTTGTATTTGTGAGTAACACTGCAGTGTGCTGATGTTTCCTCGGATGTGTTTGGACCTGCTGAACCTCAGAAAACTTGGGGTCACCCACACGCTTACAGAACACACACACACACACACACACACTGCAGCTCTGAACGCGGCCATCAATAACCTACTGATCAACCACACAGTCAATACATCATTTGCATACTAATAATGCGTCATGGGAAACCACAAAGCAAGAGAATCAGTGTCCAAACACACCATCAGTGTGTAACATTTTGACATGGTTTGGTTATATATACACAAGGACATTTTCAAACAGTTGGACCCAGATGTAAGAGCCCAGAAAAATGAGAAACTCTTTGGTTATAATAATAAGAAAATGATCACAAAGGGTTTTCTGAATTGTACAGAGCAGATAAATTGAAGCCTGTACACACACACACACACACACCAACTATATGAAAGAAACAAAATCTTGCACAGCATCATCATCCACCTCTCATTGTAGAGAGTCACTGTCTGTGTCTCTGTGTGTGTGTGTGTGTGTGTGTGTGTGTGTGTGTGTGTGTGGCTCTGCAGGTTGTTCAGAGAGGATGTCTATCGCACCCCAGCGGAGGAGCTGTGTGCTGAATTCATCCTCACTACACATGAACTCATGAACTCAATGTGAAATCAGACAGAACAGGCCAGTCCTTTGATTTCAGCCCTTTTCAGTGAACACAGAGAACGAAACCACATAAGAACGACTGTTAACGCCTACAATCACACACAACTTAGTTCGTTTGTGTTTATTGTGTGTGTGTGTGTGTGTCTCAGACGGAACAGTCTAGAGACTGTGGATGGAAACACTGTGTTTAAAGATGTCTCTACACTACGGCAGCTGCTGAAATATCATGTAAAATGAGTGATCGATACTCTGATCATTACAGTCTCTTCAGCAACATTCATCAATCACAGTCACTTCCCTTCACGCTTTAACCAGCATCGTTTCAGACCCCAAACACACTGGAGCCTTTACGAGATCAAACCTGACATGAGATCACCTCCTTCAACCCTCACACACACACACACGCTTACACACACACACACACACACACACACACACACACATGCATGCATGCATACACACACACACAGGTCCGCGTTCGTATCGGAGATCAGACTGACGCTCTTCAGCATCTTTTAAAATTAAATTATAATTAGATGTAAAATGGCACATCGTCATGATTCTGGTCAGGAAAATCCAAGAAGACACAGAGAGAGAGAGAGAGAGAGAGAGAGAGAGAGAGATCAGCTCTTTACCTTCGCAATGCTCTCCTGCGTCTCCGTCTCTCCTTCTTCCCAAATCCCTGCGCTTTTCTCTGGAATCTCAGTCCGGAATAATGTCAGTATCCGTCAGAGAGCAACGCGTCTCGGTCCTGCGCGTCTTCCGATGGGAGCTGAGCGCCGCGTCACCTGCGTCGTCACATCAACAGCGCGCGCGAACCCGCCCACAGAGACACGCCCCGCGCCGCGGGCGGAGCCGAGCTGCAGAGAGCAACGCAACGCGACGCGACGCACAGATCCTGGAGATCCCGACGCTCTCCTTCTGAAAGACGCGCTAGAAACGCCCCTCGCGGAACGGAGAGTTTAGATCCTCCGCCAGGTTCCGCCTGCAGTCCATACTGAACCGTTTCCAAATCAACAAATCGTCAAAATACTGCTGCAAAATACAAGTGTGACGTTACTACATACTTCTATACCTCATAGAAGACAACATCACATGAATCATTACTATACAGTCACACAGTACATTTGACTTACATGAAGAGCTGGGTTCTGGTGTTACTGAAGCAAACATTCAAATTCATCAACACACACACACTTATTTATATTAATAATATTATGAACATGATGTTTTAAGTAATCACGCTACCCCCTCACAACGTTATTTAAACCGAATTATGACTAGTAATGAATGTAAATAGCATTTACACAGTAGAACGCCAGACGCAGGGCAGTGGGACGGGAAAACGCGATGTCTAAAACATTTTAGATTTCAAGGTAGGAGCCGCGTTTCTGAGCGCAAAGATCAAACGCATTCTTCTAGCGCATGATTAACGTTACATAAAACATTTGAATTCCGCGCAGAGGAATGGCGTGTGTACGGTGCGCGGGAAGGGACGGGGTCGGTTCCGTTAAACCACACGCTAATAGAATAAAAACATGCTGATTTATGGCCACCTACTGGCGAAGACCTGTATGAATAAAGTACTAGAGTCAAAGATTTCTCAGATAGTTACAGTATTTACTAAACTTACGGTATGTTATATAGTAAAATAGATAATACCGAAAGTTAAATGCAGTTAATGGGAAATAGATCATTTAAAATGTACAACAAACAGCAAATTAATTTAGAAGACGGATGGGATGAATACAAATATTTTCTTGTAGGCATACGTACGCTTATCTAAAGCTCATCTTGTAAATATCAGTAAGTCAACAAGAGGGAAGACTAAAAATAACACAAACAATACCATCTGGAAAGACCACAGTGAAACTTAGATAAATGTGCAGAAACACAATTCATCTAATATATTTAGACAGCATAAAACATTTAAATGAGAGTAGCTGCAGTTTTAATAGCCCAGGCAATTACTGCCGTGCCATCCAGACAGATAAAACTGGTAATATCTAAGACATCTTGATATCCAGTATTCCTCCTGTTCCTCCCTTTTTGGTGACCTCTCCCAAATAAATGATCCCCTCCCTTCCTGCTTCCTCTAGCCAAGTCAAGCCAAGTCAGCTTTATTTATCTAGCGCATTTAACAATACAGATTATGTCAAAGCACTTTACAGTATTAAATAGTAGTCAACAGTGCAAAAGGACATTAGTAAACACATTTTCAGTTACTGTCTCTGAAAACACCAGCGTGTTTAATAGGACAAAAAATATCCATTACACAATGGCTACAGTTATTAAAGATGCTGCTAAAGGCATGCAGTGATCACTGGTCAAGAAATGCTTTATAAACTATTCACAAAACCCATTCATTCATTTGATTTCAACTGATTTCAACAGTCAAGTCAAGTCACCTTTATTTATATAGCGCTTTAAACAAAATACATCGCGTCAAAGCAACTGAACAACATTCATTAGGAAAACAGTGTGTCAATAATGCAAAAACAGTGTGTCAAGCTGAACTGTCTGTAATCAAAACATTTCTCATAAATTTCTCTGAGCTGCTCAATGGTCATAGACCTTTAGGAGAATGATTTATCACGATTCCTCAACAATGAGACATAATTGAGAACTTGGTAAATTCTCATGAGCTGATCTGAGCAAATGTCCAGCAGCAAAGTCTAGCAGACCTGATCCACAGTCATGCAGTGTCATTTACTGTCAAACATCTTCATCTTCAATAAAGGCATGAGATTTCATTTCCACTGCACATTAATATGAGAGAGTCTGTATTTCTGAGCTCACATCTGCACCACTGCTGACCAAAACAGCGAGGTACACACAGTGCTTACATCAAGAACATCATCATGAACATTGTGACTTCGATCATTCTTGAATGAACATGGAGATGGACATCCGCACGACTGTTCCCATAAAGCTCCTGAGCTTTCCCCCGCTGGTGTATATTATTATGTTTGTGTTTCTTGATACTGCAATGTACTTTTCACTTTTATTTCTCATTTTATTTGCATCTTCGTTCTTTTATTCTTCTATTACAAACTAAAATTGTTTTTACCCTGGAGATGCTGGACACATTTTCAATTCAATTCAATTCAAGTTTGTTTGTATAACGCTTTTTACAATACAAATCATTGCAAAGCAGTATTTAGTAGCATCTTATCACACCATGAAATAAAACCACAAAACTCTTTTGTTGCATAAAATTGGCACTGACATGTAAGCCTTAGCAAATAGCAAATTCATACATAATAAATATATTTTTTATATTTGTGTGGTTCATACATTTAAAAAACGGCTGCTTTGACTTCACAGTCCTTGGCATCTGGAAGTGAAAGTGGACTACTGCAAATTCCTCCTCGTCTGTGGTGTAAGAGTTATATAAGAGCATACAAACCTGGAAACCTCACTTTTAAAGGTATGTCTTTCAGCACTTTATGATCAGGGATTTACTAATTCTGATCTTCCAACTATTTAAGGCAGATAGTGTGCAAACAGATAGTGTTCTGTCACAGTATTTGATGTCAGTAAAGTATAAAGTAAGATTTTACAGGTCACAGACACAGTTATTGTTATCACAGTATCTGACATTCATGACTAAAAAAAGGTAAAGACGCAAAACCACAGGAACATACAAGCACACATTCAATTCTTGATAACGTCAGTCTTTGTTTACAGAGTGTGACCTCAGCAGGGCAGGAGATAAAACTGAACAGCATCTCGAGCACACACTCACACAGCCTACAGATGTGATAGTGTTTCTGCCATCCTGTTTCACACTCGCTAATGCAGTGTGTGTTTCTTTAGAATGTTTTTTAAAAATGATTTTCATCATTCAATCTTTAGTACGTATTTTGTACTTTATTATCACTATTTTCTCACCAGTTTCTATCCATGGCAATAAAATGTGTCTCTTACTGTGATGTCAAGAAAGCACATATGAGAGATGTGTGTGTGTTCATGAGCATCAACCCCTTTCTTTGTGTTGACATGCGCTTCATCTCACTGTCTTTTTTCTCTTTAATATGCTTTCCCAGGGTGAGATGCATGTTAAAGTTACACAGGCATCTGCTGGAATAATGAATGGACCAATAAGCAAACGAGAACAATATCCCTTTAGAGAGCTCTTACTGAACCATTAAATGGAAACACTAATGCACCATGTATCTTCAGGAAAGGAATGAAACGTCTCTGCGTCTCTCTCTCTCTCCCTGACACTTTCACTCCATCTGCACGTCTCTCTCTCGCTCTGTGCGTTTATTAATTCAAAAGGCCGTGCGACTCTGAAGTTGGAGTTCTTTACAGTTCTCAATCGGCACTAAAACACACCGTCGGGTTTCTCCTGGATGGGTTTTCGAGAACATCACTGCATACATCACTGACCAAAGCAATTTAGTGAAACCTTGTAAGTCCCGATGGCCATTATGGAGCAGCGAGGGCCCGGTGGTTCAGAGAGGATTGGAGGGTCATTTCTGCTGGAGGTAATTGCAGTAACATGGAACGAAAGTCATGATCGAGGCCAAAGAGCAGCTCTGAGGAGGAACACAGACTCCAGAAGCTTCAGATTTAATCATCCAACCAGAGAGGTCACAGAGTCACAATGGATGAATTCCTCACTCCGTGTTCATAGGCACTTTCATGATTTTGAAATCATAGCCAAGATATTACAAAGAGACAAAGAAATCTGAGATTAAGGGAATGGAGATGCTGGGATCGTCTCTAGTATGACCCAGACCCAACGGAGAACAAGTCTGGAGAATGAATGAATGAAGATTAAAGGACACACACTGCTGACCAACGCAACAGACTGATACAATTCCATTTGATAAGTGCTTTTATGCAGCATCCATTTTAACACTGAACACTGAAACAGTACATTTTTAAAATAGTATTAATATAAATGGTTTAGAGCATGCAAGTCGTTGAAGTCCTATTGTAATGACCAAGATCACACAAGTTCCACTTTTTGATTTTGAAACTTTGAGTGTTTTTTCTTTCTTTCTTTCTTTTTTTTTTGTCATACAATAGAGTGTACATGTCAGTGAGGTATAACTGTGGTTCTCAAATAGGGTCAAAGAGAGGCAATCAGAAATCTTTCAAGGCTGGATTAATAAATCCCAAAATTATTTGAAATTATGTCACATGTCACAGCCCCTGGTCAAGCAACCAATTCTACCATTTGAAATGGACCACTGATCCTTATGAATCATACAGCAGTTAAACATAGCCTCTAAAAACAAGCTCAGAGGTAAGAAAGAGAAACAGGAAGAATACAGAAGAGAGATGCTTGAAGCGTCTTTGAATTTAACCTTGTGAATGTCTGTAATGCCAACCACACAACAGATCCATAATGACACACCTATAGACGCATATTCATGTCTGATTCATCTCTTATTTTATTTATTTATTTATTTATTTTTTTAGTAACTTTATTCTGGTGTAGATAAATTATATAAATAAACAATTGTTCATAAGAGCATGTTCTTATTGGAAAGGAAAGGAAAAGAAAGGAATGGAAAGGAAAGGAATCCATGCCAGACTCGAACCTGCAAGTCTTTTTTTTTTTTTTGGTAAGTGTACTACAGATACATGTACATATTTATGTACTTAAAAAAAAACACCCTACAGTTGTACGTTTGCTATACTGAACTGATATAATCTTGTCATCGGTGACAGAATGGAGAAAAAAAAAACCTGGTCTTGTCCTGGTGGTCCTCTGAGACAAGGTCTTTACAGGGGATCTGTATCTGGGGCTCTAGTTGTCCTGGTCTCCGCTGTCTTTCAGGGATGTAGAGGTCCTTTCTAGGTGCTGATCCACCATCTGGTCTGGATGCGTACTGGATCCGGGTGACTGCAGTGACCCTCTGATCTGGACACAGACTGGATCTGGTGGATACGGTGACCTCGGAACAAGAGAGAAACAGACAAATATTAGCGTAGATGCCATCCATTCACTTCCACTGATGCCAACAAAGTGTTCAAGTCTATGCAAAAGAATGTTGTGGTCAATTGTGTCAAAAGCAGCACTAAGATCCAATAAAACTAATAGAGAGATACACCCACGATCAGATGATAAGAGCAGGTCATTTATAACTCTAAGGAGAGCAGTCTCAGTACTATGATACGGTCTAAATCCTGACTGGAAATCCTCACATATACCATTTTTCTCTAAGAAGGAATATAATTGCACATATTAAAAAGGTATAAAAGATTGAATTTTTTCACCTTAGAAATATCGCTGGATTGCGACCATTTTTATCATTGCCAGATGCAGAAAGGCTTATACATGCCTTTATTACATCGAGGCTTGATTACTGCAATGTGCTCTATCTTGGTCTCCCAAATAAATCAATCAAAAAATTACAATATATACAAAATTCAGCCGCACGATTATTGACACATACAACCACTCGTCAACATATTCTCCAGTACTTCTGCAGTTTAGTCACTGCTCATGTGCCAGCTCGCACCTTGTGCTCTTCCAGGTCATGCATTCTTCAGCAGCCTCGGTATAAATTAAAGTCTATGGACGGAAAACCATTCTCAGTTTCAGCACCACGTCTATGGAATGCTCTACCACTGGAAATTAGAGACTCTCTAACATTAGATTGTTTTAAGAATTCTTTAAAGACACATCTTTTTAGAGCTGTTTATTGTAATTGAATTTGAATAGATTTTTTTAATAGAATGTTTTATTTATGTTCTTCTATACTGTAACACTTTGAGTCTAAGACAAGTGCTTTAGAAATAAAATGTATTATTATTATTATTAATTATGAGGATACCACCTTTTCTAGTATCTAAAATACTATCTATCTATACTATCTTTTCTAGTATAGTTTGGAACAATCTTCAGCAATAGTGGCATTAAAACATTTTTATTAATTATTAATATTTGATCACATTTTCTTGAAAGGGGTCATATGACGTTGCTAAAAATAACATTATTTCGTTTAATGCAACGTGTTTATGCAGTTCAAGCTTTAAAAAACATTGTTTTGCACATACTGTACATTATTGTTTCTTCTCTATGCCCTGCCTTTCTGAAACGCATACATTTTCAAAGCTCATCATTCTGAAAAGCGAGTTGTGCTCTGATTTGCAAGCTATCCAGAATGTTGTGATTGGTCGAATACCTCAAGCATGTGACAGAAATGTTATGCCTCTCACCATACTGTAATGACATGAGGCCTGGTATGATGAGACAAAACCAATAAAACTCATTACAAACAAGCCAATTGTTGCATCCAGTGGGGACATAATTACTGATTATAATTTTTACAGACTGTGAGTCAGAAGTGCCAGACTGTCCTTGTGAAGTCTAAACTGTCTCAATTTATAGAAGCAGGCTTTGAGCACAGACCCATTGTAGGCTAGTCTACAGATCACACTGAGGGCTTGAGTGAGGAACGTTCGGCTGGTTAGAGTACGGCACGGCTGGAGTGATGACCCTGGACCCTGGGCTTCATCCACGGTGAGATGGAGTGACGACCCTGGACCCTGGGCTTCATCCACGGTGAGATCCTGTGATCCACAACGTGAAGTTGATGTATTTCCTCAGCGATCAGCATGGATCAGCTCAAGGCATGACCAAGCAGATAATGCCAAACAAAGTAGTTTAACTTTCACAGTGAAACACACAGCGTCTATACGATATGGCAGTGGCATCAAAAATACTAAAGTTAGAATAAAAGTTACGCCTTCTTTCTTTGCCTGAACATCTGGGTGGCGTTATGCAAATCTTCCCACACAGTGACATAGACATGTGGGGGTGTGTTAGAACAAGCCATTTTAGGGGGGTGCGGACGAGTCTTAACTTTTATAAAGAATAATACTTTGGATTTGAGACTTTAGTCTTTGCAACTTTATCTTCTTTAAGCAGCTTGTAATACTCCAAAGAGAAAGTAAAATTTTAAATTGCATTATATGACCCCTTTAAAAAATTTAAAGTGACAGCCCTAAACAAATGGACAACAGGTTTATCATGAGATTACACTAACACTGGACAAGCACAAGGAGGTAGATAATACATAATCAGCTAAACGACAAATTCAAGTTTGATTTCATCCTGAATTCTATTATTTTTCACATATGGAGGAACCAAAACATTGGATTCAAAATTGCAGTTGCTTGCCTTCGGTTTTTTGGTCACCCTTTTTTTCCTGTTTAGTTCATGACAAAATCTGATCACATGTTCACATCAGGAGCATTTGAGATGCATGTAATACTGAGTGGAAATAGTCAATGACTCATTTTGAATGAATTGGTTGAGTAAATGATTTAACTGAACGTGATTTGAACAGAGGGGAAACACCCTGCTATTTACACCAAATTATTACAAATCAATTTTAAATTACTCCCAACATAAAGGCATTCCTTGTAGTACTGAACTCTAACACCCAACAGTATCTCTATTTCACTCTGCTTTTAAATTAGCTGCATTTACAGTGGGAAATACCACTTCTATATATTTTTAATCAGCAGTCAATAATTCAGGACTGATGGGATAGTGTGCAGTGATAGGTCTGAGATATATTCCACTGAAGAAGTGAAGAGATGCAGCTCTCAGTCTGTTTTTATCAGTCTGTCCTGCTGAACGGAGCGTCTCGTGGGACTGGCCATATGAACTGCTTGGGTCTCCATTTCTCATGTGTTCTCGCAGGGAATGAGGAGAGAGATGGAGGAAGAGATTATCAGAGAGAAACGCTGATTCAGTGTGTGAGTCCAACCCCGCAGGATTTCCCTGCGTGATTTCTGACTCTGAGACACAGAGTTTTAAGTTATGTGGCAGAAGATGCTCTACAGACACAATCAAATTTCTCAGTTTATTCTGACCTTTTCTGCTGATGTTTTTAGGGAGATTTTTTGAAGGGTAATTGTTCCATTTTCTGGCTTTTCTTTCTTACATCATTAGACATTACCATACTTTTTACCATCTGAAACAATAATGTAAAGACTTTCAGTGAATAAGCCAGTTGGAAAGTCCCTTTGTAAGTCACTCTTCTGAGATGAAAGTGACATTAACTGTTCAAACATGTTTCTTTTTTTAAAAAGTCTCCCTGAGACCCACAGAGACCATAAAACTCAGTTTATAGCCAATCGCACAGATACACAGCCATGTCTCAACACTTCTGTTTGCTTGTGACAGCGATAAGATTTAAAATCTGTAGGACGTCTGAGGAGTTTCAGGTATCTACAAGATGACCATTAACATTTAGTGCCACAATAACACAATTTACTCAAGTAGTTTACCCCCCTCAAGTAGTGTGTCCTGGCGCCGGGTCTGGCTACTAACAAACCCATCTGAGCAGCATCTTAAATACACCTATGAACAAGGTTTAGCCTGTTTAACTGCTGTGGATGTAAACAGAGAAAAAACACAGTGAGAAGGACTTGATAAAACACAAAACATCCAGATCCTCAGATGAAATATACTGCGTATCAGTCTGGCACTTTCCCTCGATTCCTTACAGAATGATTGTTTCACGTTAACAGCACAACATTATTCAAGCAAAAAACTGCCATCTGGGAGAGACGTGTGTGTTTATAGATCGGCTTTTGCTTATCTAGCTCTGGAAAATGTCACATCTCTTTGAAGAGCTGAATGTTTTTCTATTTTCTGTTTCAGTCTTTCCCTCCTTAGTTTCAGGTCAGTCAGTCGTTGATGTTCGTGAAAGGAAATGAAAGTTCAAGAGCAGCGTGTTCATCTAATCCTGTCAAACACAGCACAAGAATCCACCTGAACTGTATAATTCAAATGAATATATAAACTAACATAACAATGAATGATGTACATAAGAGCAGTGCTGGGTTGTTTCTGCACAATTAAACTTTCTTGAACCTCCACTATCACAGTTACTCCTTTTGCTTACATTATTCTTGTTCTCTTTTTCTGCATTTTGTGTGAACTAATTAAGCTTATACTTTCAACTGGGCATGTCGATGTCTTCATTTTAAGTCACCTTGGATGAAAGCATAATTTTGTATGTGTTGATAATTACTTTTATGTATTAGTGTTATGTTATTAAGTCTTATATCAACAAAAATCCAGTGCCTTTGTTATTATAGTTCATTCATTCTTCTTTGAAAGGGAACTGCCTCTCTGACGCCTGACAGCACAATCACAGTGGCAGCCTGAACGGAAAAGATAGAAAAAAAGAGATCCTTCTGCTCTGTATCTATATTGATATTGTAACGTGTCATGAGCATTCATATTTCATATTGTTAAAAGAGTAACATCTGATCTTATGTCATTCCTGCTGTCTCACAACACACAAGAGGTTTCCTCTTTCAAAACGAGAAGGCATGTCCATTTCTGATTCTAAATTCACTTTTTTTAAGTGTCAATAACTTAATTCAGTTAAATGTTTGGCATGTCTGACTTCCAAGGGGACTTTAAAATGACGAATTCTTGTCACGCTGTCAGGATGGAGTCCTTCTGTGACGAACGTGTGTTAAGAAAACACAAGGAGAGGGTAAGATCCAATCGCAGGTAGTCTTTAATAACAAAAAGGGTAATCCAAAACAAAACAGTACTAGGAGACAAACAAAACAAAACAAAAGAGGGAACCGGATGAAACGGATAGGAAATTCGGAGGAACGAGAAGGTAAGGGGAAGCCTCGGGAGACGAGAACATTGTACCGTCTGTGTTTCCTATCCGTTTCATCCGGTTCCCTCTTTTGTTTTGTTTTGTTTGTCTCCTAGTACTGTTTTGTTTTGGATTACCCTTTTTGTTATTAAAGACTACCTGCGATTGGATCTTACCCTCTCCTTGTGTTTTCTTAACACACGTTCGTCATAGAAGGACTCCATCCTGACAGCGTAACAATTCTGTGTAGAAATCAAACGGCTCAGTGTAATGGTACTCCAGCACACTGGAGCAGTGTTCTGACCAACAGCGCCGTCATGCAGACAGCTGGCACCAGCGATACCTATGGCAATAAAACTGACTTGACGATAGTTATAACAATATTATTATAACATAATTATAACATATAATCATTGCTGTTAAAAGTGTTCATCGTCTGTTTGATTACATCATTAACTGAATTTTACTGTACATTTCTGCCATATGTACATCAGTGTGACATAGTCACCACTAACAAGCTACTATATATTGTTGAAACATAATTTTCTGTAAAGCTGCTTTGCAAAGATTTGTATTGTGAATAGCCCTATAAACATAAACTTGAATTGAACTGAATTAATAGTCATGCAGTTTGGCATCCTGTTACCACAGAAACACAAGTGGGTTTTACCTGCCATCTGTTGCACAGCTGCTGACTGTAAGTCCTGAAGTGCTCGAGCTCACGGGCCCCTGAGAGCTCATGACGCTGACAGGTGTCTTTATGCTAATGAGATCTGCAGTAACCAGAGCTGGCGTCTGTGGGGCTGTGCACGCTTTCCAGAGCACATGAGCAGATGCTGATGTCCGGCCGTGAGGAAGCCACTCTCAGCCGCTCTAATCAGAGATCATGGAATCAGAATTGGAGCAGAATGAGATTATTTGTTTAATGTGAGGCTGATCTGTGTTCCAGCTTCTGTTCTGAGTGCAGGGTGGGTTGGGATGTTCTGCCGTTTGTTGTTTCTCCTTGAAAGTTATTTGTAGCATCCGTGTGATCAATACCTCTGTTCCCCGAGCTGGTGACTGCTGTGATGTCCACTAATGTACGGCAAGCGCTAAGCGAGAGATCACCCAATTCGATTCTGGACCTCCGTGTTTTTTTGTTCCAGCCAATAAAGCTACTTCATTGACATCAAGAGAGCAGCTATTCAAAGCTTCATTAGCATTCAAACCTCACTGATCCAGAGTGCAACAGCTAAGAGTGAATGATTTGGTTAGAACAGAGCCCATGCACAGTCATTGTAGTCTTTAAGATACACATTTCATCAGTGATTTGTCTCTATATTCTGTCTTTGCATTAAATTTGGGGCTAATGCATGAGCACTAGAGGCAGTGAAATTACACTAAATGCTCTAATTCAATCAGTCACATCGACCTAACCCTATTTCTTAAGAAGTCGCACAAACGGGGCTGACCATATTACTTAGAATACATGAGTGCCAAGAAAGTCTGGTAAAAACAAACATATAAATACAATACAATACAGCTGCAAAGAATAATGGAAATGATGGGCCCAAACACCAGCGCCACCAGCAGGAAAACACGCAGAGGACACATGCATTCAATCACCATCTAGTCTTTTATGTTTTTTTTTTTTATTATTATTAATGTTTTATACATATTTTTTATATTATCTGAATGGTATGATATTTAGTTCACTTTTGTTGTTCCTGGGGGAGAAAAATGATAAAGGGTCCTTAAAAATCATTATACATGTACTGTATTCTTGGAGGTCTAAAATGGACAAATGGGAAACAAAAACACACACACACAAATATTGTTTGAGGTGTACAATCTACCAAAAAGCCATGTCCAGATCCAAAACACTACACAGAAAAAAAGTGGTTAAATTCTAAAACATTAACAGTGTAAAAAAGACACACACTAGACAAATTTCAAGCACGATTTACATCCCTGAACAAGAGTGTCACCTTCCGTATTTTGCATGCTACTATTGCTGAAACTTGGCTGCCACAAACATGCCTTGAAAGCAGAGAACGTCACCCATATTTTCTTTTATACTTTGTTTTTTTTTTTTACTGTGAAAGAGAAAACATGCCAGCTGACAACGTCTGTTTGTTTGTTTTTTCTCTAGTCACGTTTGATCTCGTGAGTCTCCGTGAGATCAAGTGTCACTGTGAAATAGTTTCTACAGTCATCAAGTGTGTGATCTCGTTGTCTGGTCGAATCGTCTAGTGTGTGCATTCAGAGGAATTCTAAGAGGAAGTCTTTTTTTCTGTGGTCTCGCATGGTTTTAAAATCGGTTAAGATTTGAAAATTGTGTGCAGCCAGCTTAAGTTAAATCAAACACTCCACACAACATACATGGACAATTGGCCCATTTATTAATACTGCCTCCCCCCTGATTATCATCTGCACCCCGTCCTAAACCGCCGCCCTTCACCAGACTCCCGACAGGAGTGGGTGTGTGAGAGAGGAGGGGCGCTGGACGAGCCAGGACTGGCCACGTGTGATGGGGCACAACTGATGGAAATGGACCCTCATCACTGCCGCGGTTTAAAAGCCCAAAGACCGTTCTCTTTCCTTTGCATGCACACTGGTGTCCTCGTGGGTCTAGGAATGGTGCGTAGAGGGACTCCAGCGCCACCAGAGATGTGAACTGCCGGACACGCGGTCTGGATGAGAACCACACCCGTTTACACGCCCATCAGGCCAGAATGCCAGGCCATCCATCCCCTGCAAGTGCTGCAGCCAGCGAGAAGGATAGAGCCGCTGGAAGAAGACAGAAGGACCCTTTTCTCCAGAACACTGCCTTACCTACACGAAATCGGCAGCACAACGAGGACACCATATCCCCTGTTTGTTTTGGATGTTCTCCCACTTTGTACACTTATTTCCCCGCTTTTGGTTAATTTTCTGTTAATAAAAGTCTCCGAGGCCTGATGCCACGCCCACTATGTCTGTAGTTTGCTCCTCCCGCCACTATATGTATTTATTATCTTTATTTTTTTAATTTTTTTTGCTTTTTCTGATTATTTCCTATTGCACCTAGTTCTTTCCCTTCTGTGGTGGAGGTTATTCATATCACATGTGGTCTGTTTACTCTTTGATTCACAAACATGTAGATCTTATGACTGAAGGAAATTTTTCTCATGAGGTTGGATTTCCCTTCTAGTAGAGATCAGACTAGAAGAATATAGGGCACATCATTAGGATGTTAAATGGCCGAATGTATCTCTTTAATTTGGATTTGTGCTTCCTGAACTTGAGTTCAGTTGTGTTTCATTGGCTAGCGTATTTCCAGGTCACTTCTCTGGGCTTTGGATGGCTGTTCTGACCCTCTGCATTGGGTGACTCAGTCATGAGTCAGGCTACATTCGGCCTTCCCTTTTGTTTTTCTTATTCTCTTGAATATTTGACCTCATTCATTTGTCTTGTTAGATTAGTTTGTCAGTATTTCTCTGGAGGGAAAATTTGGACAGATTTATTTAAATGCATCTATCTGAGCTCCCATAGCCCATTGCTGCTCTCATCATCTTATTTGCCATTTCAGCACATGCTTTATGACAAGAGTCATGTTAATGTTGAACATATTAGTCGAGTGTTGTGGGTCACGTTGGTCTTCAAATCACAACTGCGTGTGTGACCCCAGTGTGGGTGTGTAAAGTGTGTGTGTCGATGAAATGAAATAAGGCGCTAGAAGCTCCTTATCAGTCTCTGAGCAGATGAGAGCTGCTCTTCTTAATTCATTTTCACCTGATTGGGAGGCCAAGCGTGACATTTCACAAGTGTGTGTATGAGAGGAACAGGAACTATTTCATTTTTACTCATCTTACACTACATATTAGCTGACAGAATGGAAGCCATAGTTCTAGTTTTGTCCACTAAGGGTGCCTTTCATTAGAAAGCTGCATTTCTAGCATTTGATGCATTCAACTGCATATTTCCATCTCAAAAATATATCTAAATAGTGACCTGTGTTCTCAATGTCAAATGCAGAATTGTTAAATCATCTGTTCAGTATAGCATTGTAGGCCTCCACGTCCGCTGCCTCCTCAAAAAACAAAATTTGATAATACCTAGAATTTCAAAATCAACTGCGGCGGCAGATCGTTTTCCTATTTGCGACAAAACTCAGGAATAACCTACCTAACATTGGGAGGTAGACACACTCTTGCAGTTTAAATCTAGATTAAAGAACTCTTTAACCTGGTTAACACATAACACACTAACAAATTTCTAATAAACAAATCTGTTTAAGATTTTTTTTTAAGCTGCATTGATTAGGACAACCAGAACAGGGAACACTTCCTATAACACACAAAGTACTTGTTGCATCATTAGAAGAATGGCATCTACGCTAATATTAGTCTGTTTCTCTCTTGTTCCGAGGTCACCGTAGCCACCAGATCCAGTCTGTGTCCAGATCAGAGGGTCACTGCAGTCACCCGGATCCAGCACGTATCCAGACCAGATGGTGGATCAGCACCTAGAAAGGACCTCTACTGCCCTGAAAGACAGCTGAGACCAGGACAACTAGAGCCCCAGATACAGATCCCCTGTAAAGACCTTGTCTCAGAGGACCACCAGGACAAGACCACAGGAAACAGATGATTCTTCTGCACAATCTGACTTTGCTGCAGTCTGGAATTGAACTACTGGTTTCATCTGGTCAGAAGAGAACTGATCCCTTGATTGAGCCTTGTTTCATCCAAGGTTTTTTCTCCATTCTGTCACAGATCGAATTTTGGTTCCTCTGGCTTGCGTTGTTGGGGACATTTAATATCCAATGATATAATCGACTTGATTGCACAGATGCTATTTAAACTGATCTGAGCTGGATGATGACATCATTGAATTAAATGTTAATACTGCTTTTAATTGAACTGAGTGTTTGCTATTGTAATTTTGGATTATTCTATTTAATACTATAAAGTACTTAGACACAATCTGTATTGTTAAAAGCACTATATAAATAAAGGTGACTTGACTTGACTTGGGAGAAGTAGTCTCTCGTAGGCAGACTTTCAGACTGATGGCTGATGGTCTGGAATCTATGGCAGCTTTCATTCATCGCCCATGAGGACATTTGACAGATTTCAGATTTCAGTCTGATGGTTTTGGGAGACAAAGTCTATGGTTTAAGGGTTTTGGTGATCTGGGTTTGGGTTTTGAGGTCACCGTGGCCACCAGATCCAGTCTGTGTCCAGATCACTGCAGTCACCCGGATCCAGTACGTATCCAGACCAGATGGTGGATCAGCACCTAGAAAGGACCTCTACTGCCCTGAAAGACAGCGGAGACCAGGACAACTAGAGCCCAGATACAGATCCCCTGTAAAGACCTTGTCTCAGAGGAGCACCAGGACAAGACCACAGGAAACAGATGATTCTTCTGCACAATCTGACTTTGCTGCAGTCTGGAATTGAACTACTGGTTTTGTCTGGTCAGAGGCGAACTGACCCCCAACTGAGCCTGGTTTCTCCCAAGGTTTTTTTCTCCATTCTGTCACAGATGGAGTTTCGGTTCCTTGCCGCTGTCGCCTCTGGCTTGCTTAGTTGGGGTCACTTCATCTACAGCGATATCATTGACTTGATTGCAAATAAATGCACAGACACTATTTAAACTGAACAGAGATGACATAACTGAATTCAATGATGAACTGCCTTTATCATTTTGTATTATTGAGACACTGTTTTCCAAATGAATGTTGTTCAGTTGCTTTGACGCAATGTATTTTGTTTAAAGCGCTATATAAATAAAGGTGACTTTGAGCCTGGGCCAAAGGAATGCCTTAGCATCCTTCCTGGTTCCTGATAAGGCTGGGGATTTATGCATTGGGATCACCACAGGGTTCCTGGTCATTTGATCTTAAGTTTGGGGAATAAGGAGAAATCTTTTCCTGCTGTCCTGATGTCTGCTGGTATGAGATTAGACAGACATGAGAAAGAATAGGGGGGTGACATCTCCTTTAGCCATCTTAGCACCATGAATGTGTTTTATGACACACTAATGATTCGATGGGCAATCGTTCTGAACTGTGGAATGCGGTGTTGGGTTCCTTTACTGAAATGGACTGTTCAAGGATAATCCTACAATATCCAGCATTTATTTGATACTGATAAGTGCTTGTCATCACAGTTGTAAACACAATGGCTTTCTTCTTTCATGAGGGGGTTTGGTGTCAAGCCATGTTTGTTTCCAGGCAGAACATTACAGAATGCGACACACACGTCTCCCAGGAAATCCTGTATAATTCAACCAATCCGATGACAACCTCGAAACTCAAAAGTGGAAGTATTTCCACTTTTGTGTGCCATATGGATCAGATGTTCAGTCAACGGTCCTTGGGCATGATATCTGTGGCTAAGACTATGGGAGAAGTGAATAAGAGAGAAGAAACCCAGATTCACGAAGACTGAGGGATATATTCAGCACGAAATAGTAAGTGAAAGCCGAATGATGGCAGGATATATTGGGAAGATTGATGCATTTGACAATGCTACGGACGATTTGACTTTGCACTGTGGACGATTCAAGCAGTATTTTAAAAGTACTGGCACTGATAATGACAACCAGGTGTGAGTGTTGTTGAGTGCGATAGAAGGGAAAGCTTATGCACTGCTGAGAAGCCTCACTGTTTCCACAAAGCCTGCCGATCTTAGCTTTTACAATAATGTTAAAGTAATGCAAGAGCATCTGGCGTCAAAACGATTCAGATTTCATAAACGGAATTAGAATGATAGAGAGTCAATCACAGTTTATGTCACTGAATTAAAGTTGTCAGAACACTGTCAGTTTGGGAATGGACTGAATGACGTGCTGAGAGATCGTCTAGTCTGTGGCTTTTCACAAGCGAGTGTACAGAAGAGATTGCTCTTGGAAGCAGATCTAACATTCAGATGTGTGGTTGAAATTGCTGTCACCATGGAAACAGCTGCCAGAGACACAGTGGAGCTGCAATCAGGAGTAAAAGTGTCTGTAAACAAAGTGGCCACTGTAGGTAAACCTAGAAAGACAATGTAAAAAGTTGAACTCTGTAATCGTTGTGATGGGGTGGACACAAAGAGCAGATACAAAGCTGAAATATGCAGAAAGTGCAATAAAATTGAACACATACAAACAGGGCCGTCGCTAGTGGGGTGAAAGGTGGTGAAAGGCCCCCTTGTGTTTCAACTGACTGCCTGTTTCAACTGAGTCCAGCCTAAAAAGACGCTCAGGACAGTTGATGGGCCACTGCTGGTTCACAGAGAACTGCGAACCGAGCTTTCCTTCACATCTGCACATGACCGAAGAAATACATCTCGCCAGTTTAAACAAATTAATCAAGCCCGGTTCAGCACGAGCCACATCTCACAGCCATTAAAACCAAATTGAGTTTTGCCTCTTTTTGCTCTTTTGAACGTAAACAGTTGAGGAAAAAAATCAGATGTGTATCATCATAAGGTAACTGTGCCTAATTTACTATGTGCTGTCGTTGTCCTTTATGTTAATCTAAGAAATTAAAAGAGTGGAAATCACTCGCTGCTCTTTACTAAATTACTTTTTAGTTTTAACAAGAATTCATCTATAGTTAATTTATAGCCTACAGTGAAGACTATGCAATGATATTTTATGTTTGATTATTCTGTTTCTGTACCAGGACACCTACAGCTTGAAAAAAAAAGTTTCATTTGTATCTTTATTCTATTTATTTATTTGTGCTATTTACACGATTTCAAATAGGGGCCATGGGTACAACCTGAACCGGGGCCCTGCAAACCCCAGCGACGGCCCTGCACACAAAGTAAATGAAAATGTGAGAGAGAGAGTATATGGCTCAGAAAAAGAAAAGAATGAATGTGCATGCTGTCGCTGAACACTCAGATGGAGAAAATGATATGGGGTTGGTGAATTTAGAAATATACAGTCTGAAAAGAGACTTAAAACAAGCAATCTGGCTAGATGGTTTAGATCCTACCTGTCCGATCGCTACCATTTTGTTTACTTAAATGGGGAGTCATCTCATTTATCATCAGTAAAATATGGAGTGCCACAAGGATCCGTCCTAGATCCCCTTCTATTTTCAATATACATGTTGCCCCTTGATAATAATATTATTAATAGTAAATAATATTAACTATTAAATAGTTTGCTCCTTTAGCAAACTAGACCTGACCATCAATACTCACAAGGGCTTCTACCACTATAACAGGCTTGTTTTTGGTGTCGTCTCAGCACCAGCCTCTGGATCAAGTGCTACAGGGTAGCCCTGGTACCCAAAGCTACCTCGATGACTTCATTGTCACAGGAGACAGTGACAGTACTACTTAGAGAAAGCAGGAGTCTTAAAGAGTTCGTGAATGACGTGATAAGTGTGAGTTTTGCAAAGACACAATCACATATTGTGGGCACAAAATCTATGGAGATTGTGTGCAGAAGTGTCATGACAATCTAAGAGCTGTTGCAGAGGCTCCAGAGCTGAAAGATATCTCACAACTGAGGTCCACCCTTGGATTTATCAATTACTAAAACAGGTTTTTGCCGAATCTAGCCACTGTTCTCTATGTGGTCAAAGCAATGAATGCAAGCTTTTCAGGAAGAAATAAGCTAGTGATGTCAAATACTGTACTGACTCATTTTGACCCTAACAAACCACTAAGGTTAGCATGTAATGTGATGTGATGTGATGTGATGGAATGGAGAACCCCATAAATTTCACGTCACGCTCCCTCACTGTGCACATCACAAGCAACTGGTATTTTTACTAATTCCTCTTTTTGACATGTTTGAACCCTTCTGACTCTCTCCCTTATGTTTCTACACAAACAAAAATTACACTAGAAGAAAACACGAAAAAAATTGTAGAGAGGGACACAACGAACACTCGCCAGATATCTCACTGACACCACCATTAGGAAAAAAAAGTATCAGTGTAAAACAAATAATCCATCTAAAACCCCCAGTACTCACAAATTAATCTATGACTGAAAGGAAACAAACATAACGTGGGTATGATTCTCCCGATGACTTTTTCCATTTCACTTTAACACAATGACCAACACAAACAGACCAATGTCCAAACAGGGAACGACCTGCTGTATGAAACACCATCCTCTGTTAAAACCGCTCATAATGTGTCAGTCTTACTGTAGGAGCACAGAGACATTGCTTCACCATCTCGATGGCATTGGTTAAATGTCAAACGACAGTCAGATTGTGCTGCTATCAGAGAATCTCCCATCAGCTTGTGTTAAAGAACGAGAAGCACAGCACAGAACAGATGCTGCCATGTGGCCGAGAGCTGTGAAAATGCCCTCACGCAAATGCCAAGCTGTCACTCAACATCTGGGAGGTGAAAAATCGTATTGAAAGTCCTGTTCACCTCACCATCAGCAAACGTGTCGAGTTATGGACACAGTCAGAGATTTATCTGCAAACAGATGCAGAGAGAAATTACTTCTCAGATAGTTCAAACAATTCCAGGAAATAAGGAAGATCTCTGTAATCAAAGACACACAGCGATGAAGCAGACATATTTTACTCCAGTTTTTTCACGTCTCCTCAGTCTTTCAGTCCTTTAAATAAAGAGCACAAACAATGTCTCACACCTAAACCAGACAAGAGAAACATAGAGCAACAGCAAGTTAAGCCTACAGCTTGCACAGACAGAGAGACAGACAGAAATCTTTTATTAATCACATCATCAGCTCTTCGACTTGTACCTTTGATTCCAACCCAGAGCCGTCAGCTTTGATGTTGAATATGTTTGACATCCCCTTCTGTTCTTCTGCTCTCTTTGCTTAGGGTTGATGTCAAATTTTGTCCATGTATCATGCTAATCACAAATTCACATGCTTTCTCACACACGCATGCACATAATCAGATAAAACATATGGAAGCACATTTTGTTCACGGTTCATTACCACAAACACCACTCTTGTGTCATCAGTATTTGCTCAGTCAGGCATTTTCTGATTAAATTACATTTTACATTTGCCACAAAAATACTTTCTCCATTTGTAGATGCTCCAGAGATGCAGAGCAACTACAGTGTGTTTCTTCCCGCAGGATGAATCCAACATGACTGTGAGCTCAGATCTTCTCAGAATGAAGTCTGAACCCTGTGTCATCTGTCCATTAGTCTACGCTACTCTGCAGACAAAGACTGTTGAGAAACACTACGCTTTTTGTTGTTTTACAGACAAATATAATAAAGCATAATTTTTTTTTTATGAAGGTGTAAATGGAATCAGCACACAGGATTACATCCCTCGCCAAATGCTTGCTTGCTCTGTCTTTGTGTGTTGTGAGAGCACTTACATGTTGATAAGTTTCAAGTGAAAGTCCAACAGGATACTAGAACATCTCCACACATTACTTGGGATTGTATACAGTTACTGACCAGTTAATGGCAAATCCAAAGTTTAAAAATCAGCTGATCTACAGGGTCCTATGGATGGTGATCTCTTTTCTTTCCAGAGATTCAAGACTCCACCTGCTTCAGAAAGCATTAGTATCAATAGATGCTCACACTTAAAACGAGTGTTTATCCCCTGAGCTCCAGAACTGACCTGCAGATGCAATGAGCAAAAAGACAGTTGTGTATAATCATTTATTTGCAATCACTCCCTTCTATAATTTTTTTATTCTTTATTTGCATGTCTATTTTACAAATAAGTATTGCCAAGCCATACACATAGACAAATGGTATATGTGAGGATTTCCAGTCAGGATTCAGACTGTATCATAGTACTGAGACTGCTCTCCTTAGAGTTACAAATGATCTGCTCTTATCATCTGATCGTGGGTGTATCTCTCTATTAGTTCTATTGGATCTTAGTGCTGCGTTTGACACAATTGACCACAACATTCTTTTGCATAGACTTGAACACTTTGTTGGCATCAGTGGAAGTGCATTAGCATGGTTTAAATCGTACTTATATGACCGCCATCAGTTCGTAGCAGTAAATGAAGATGTATCATATCGATCACAAGTGCAGTATGGAGTACCTCAAGGCACAGTACTAGGGCCGCTACTCTTCACGCTTTATATTTTACCCTTGGGAGATATCATCAGGAAACATGGTGTTAGCTTTCACTGTTATGCTGATGATACTCAGCTCTATATTTCTTCGCAGCCTGGTGAAACACACCAATTTGAAAAACTAATGGAATGCAAAGTCAATATAAAAAACTGCATGACGAGCAATTTCTAACTGCTAAATTCAGAAAAAACAGAGGTGTTAATTATAGGACCTAAAAACTCCACTTGTAATAACCTAGAACACTGTCTAGGACTTGATGGTTGCTCTGTCAATTCTTCGTCATCAGTTAGGAACCTAGGTGTGCTATTTGATCGCAATCTTTCCTTAGAAAGCCACGTATCTAGCATTTGTAAAACTGCATTTTTCCATCTCAAAAATATATCTAAATTACGGCCTATGCTCTCAATGTCAAATGCAGAAATGTTAATCCATGCATTTATGACCTCAAGGTTAGACTATTGTAATGCTTTATTGGGTGGTTGTTCTGCACGCTTAGTAAACAAACTACAGCTAGTCCAAAATGCAGCAGCAAGAATGAGCTCCTTTTACATTATACTCCTCTACGTCCGCTACGTTCTCAAAACACAGTCAATTTGATAATACCTAGAATATCAAAATCAACTGCGGGCGGCAGATCCTTTTCCTATTTGGCACCTAAACTCTGGAATAACCTACCTAACATTGTTCGGGAGGCAGACACACTCTTGCAGTTTAAATCTAGATTAAAGACCCATATCTTTAACCTGGCATACACATAACATACTAATATGCTTTTAATATCCAAATCCGTAAAAAGGATTTTTAGGCTGCATTAATTAGGTAAACCGGAACCGGGAACACTTCCCATAACACCCTATGTACTTGCTACATCATTAGAAGAATGGCATCTACGCTAATATTAGTCTGTTTCTCTCTTATTCCGAGGTCACCGTAGCCACCAGATCCAGTCTGTATCCAGATGAGAGGATCACTGCAGTCACCCGGATCCAGTACGTATCCAGACCAGATGGTGGATCAGCACCTAGAAAGGACCTCTACTGCCCTGAAAGACAGCGGAGACCAGGGGCCCGTTCTTCGTACGTCGCTAACTCAGTTAGCTGGATTTGAATGTTGACGATTTGGCGTGATCTTGGATCATTTGGTTCTTCAAAGCTCATCCCGGAGCTGCTGTCATAGCAACAGGTCCATAAGCTTAAACCTGCTCGGGAGCAGCTTATTTCATGTAAACAGGATTAGATCGCTTCTTTTCAACCAGAACTGATACTCAAAATATGTCTGCTACCACCGCTACTTTATTACAAGAGTATCGTACTGATCCAGGGACAATAATTTAAAATAATAATCATTAAATAATCACCTGGCATACACATAACATACTAATATGCTTTTAATATCCAAATCCGTAAAAGGATTTTTAGGCTGCATTAATTAGGTAAACCGGAACCGGAAACACTTCACATAACACCCTATGTACTTTCTACATCATTAGAAGAATGGCATCTACGCTAATATTTGTCTGTTTCTCTCTTGTTCCGAGGTCACCGTAGCCACCAGATCCAGTCTGTATCCAGATCAGAGGGTCACTGCAGTCACCCGGATCCAGTACGTATCCAGACCAGATGGTGGATCAGCACCTAGAAAGGACCTCTACATCCCTGAAAGACAGCGGAGACCAGGGGCACGTTCTTCGTACGTCGCTTATTACATCTATTACATAGATCAAATGACACATCCAAGATGATATCATCGTGCTAATCATGATCCGGCTAATTGGGTTCTTCGAACACACCTGTTGTGTATGATTAGTATCGCTGGATTGAGTTATCTGAGATAATTGGGCGTTCATGTGTTGGCTTAAAAGGGGATATGTATCGATACTCGAAACCATGATCAGCAGTGCAGCGATTGGCTGGTGACAAGACGGCAATGTAATGACGTCATATAATTTAAAATGACACCCAACGAAAAACTTGACACATTTCTGGACTTTTATAAGGAAACAGCCAAGGAAACAAAACTACATAAATTTTTTATAATAGATACATGAAACAGATAATAGATACATGTTTTTATTTTATTAGAATTTCTTTCATGATTCCCAGTTATTTAGATTCACAATTTATAATAGTTGTGCAGTCTTTACATTGTTATTTCAATGTAGAAATTATCTATTCGTTTTATTTTATATTTGGACAGATTTGTTACGTGACAGCATTAATGAAAGTTTATTAAGGGGTTAATATCATGTTATCTGCATCTCCTGCGCTCCATCAAGCCCCGCCCATAATATCATCATCACTCAAAATAATGCAAGACTCTATTATCTGTATAGAATGTGAGTAAGACTCTAATACAATTATGAAGTAATAATTTTATGACAAATAAATATTTCAGTGAGTAAAGCCGGCTGTGTCTACAGTAGGCTGTTATGGACTACACAGCATTTTTATATTATTTTTAAATAATTTTTTTAATGATTATTATTTTAAATTATTGTCCCTGGATCAGTACGATATTCTTGTAATAAAGTAGCGGTGGTAGCAGACATATTTTGAGTATCAGTTCTGGTTGAAAAGAATCCATCTAATCCTGTTTACATAAAATAAGCTGCTCCCAAGCAGGTTTAAGCTAACGGACCTGTTGCTATGACAGCAGCTCCGGGATGAGCTTCGAAGAACCAAATGATCCAAGATCACGCCAAATCCTCAACATTCAAATCCAGCTAACTGAGTTAGCGATGTACGAAGAACGGGCCCCAGGACAGCTAGAGCCCCAGATACAGATCCCCTGTAAAGACCTTGTCTCAGAGGAGCACCAGGACAATACCACAGGAAACAGATGATTCTTTTGCACAATCTGACTTTGCTGCAGCCTGGAATTGAACTACTGGTTTCGTCTGGTCAGAGGAGAACTGACCCCAACTGAGCCTGGTTTCTCCCAAGGTTTTTTCTCCATTCTGTCACCGATGGAGTTTCGGTTCCTTGCCGCTGTCGCCTCTGGCTTGCTTAGTTGGGGTCACTACATCTACAGCGATATCATTGACTTGATTGTACAGACACCATCTAAACTGAACAGAGATGACATCACTGAATTCAATGATGAACTGCCTTTAACTATCATTTTGCATTATTGACACACTGTTTTCCTAATGAATGTTGTTCAGTTGCTTTGACGCAATGTATTTTGTTTAAAGCGCTATATAAATAAAGGTTACTTTGACTTTGACAAAAAAAAACATGAGAGAAAAGAGTAGAAAAAATAGAAATATTTTGTCTTCCTGATAGACAAAACATTTTAATGATAGAACTATCTCTTTTTTAAGTATTTGTTTTCTATAGTAATTATGTAGAATAGAACAGTCATTCATGTTGAGACAGCTTTTGTTCATGGGTGTTGACCTTATTTTCTGATTACATTAACATTTGTCTGCATTCTGAAGGTGTATGAAAAGCAAATAATAGAGTTATATTTCTTCTTTGTCGCCCATGTGCTGCCTTAATGTTGTTGGAGTGCTGGTTTAGTGTCTGTATTTTTGGAAGGGTGTTAAAGATCCTCAGAAAGCCGTGTCATTCTCCTAATACTAATATAAAATGCATGACAGAGAGAGCGGCCAAAAGCTAATGCTGCATCTCTGTCCAGGGTAATATAGCAACAGTTTCTGGCTGAACCATAGCTCATTGTAACATCCATTAACCCGGAGTGATCCGCCAAACCAGAGACACTCATGGTTTTTTAACAGAGAGCAGCAGCTAAACAGTTTTACATGCCACTGAAATCATTAAATTATTTCGTAATGACAGTCTTGTCCTTTGAAACCAGCTGTTCATCACTGACAAAAAGTCTCCTAAACACAATTCACAGGACACAGTGCTTCTGCGGATGTCAGATGTCATGCTCTTAAACAGTACACAAAGCGTAGACGTCCTTGAGTAAAAAAAGACCTCCTTCTTACTGCTCGTCTCCCTAAACCTTCAAATCTCTTTCCCAGTCACTCTGTCTTGATATGAAGGCTTGGCCTAAGGGGCAAAACTTTTAAAAATAATCTTTAAACATTTTATTCAAACACAACCCTTATCGTAATTCTCTTCTGCATACAGACGACTGACGGCTACATGTGACTGGATCAGACGTGAAGTCCAAATTTAAATGAAAGTCCTGTAAGCGGTAATCTGTCCTGGTAAATATATCTGTCTTTAAAGGGGGGGTGAAATGCTATTTCATGCATACTGAGTTTTTTTACACTGTTAAAGAGCTGGATTCCCATGCTAAACATGGACAAAGTTTCAAAAATTAAGTTGTACGTTTGAAGGAGTATTTCTGTTCCAAAAATACTACTTCCGGTTTGTCACAAGTTTCGGAAAGTTTTTTTCGAGTATGGCTCTGTGTGACGTTAGATGGAGCGGAATTTCCTTATATGGGTCCTGAGGGCACTTCTGCCAGAAGAGCGCGCGCTCCTGTATAGCAGAGCACTGAGAGCACAACAGACTTCACTGATCAGAGCGAGAGCGTCGCGAAATGTCACAAAAGAAGTGTGTTTTTGGTTGCCAGGGCAAGACAACCCTGCACAGATTACGAAGATGCTTGTTTTACAAACAAGGCCCAGTTTGACGCTGGATTTGCACATCGTTTATTTCTTAAGGATAATGCAGTCCCAACGAAAAAGGGTCACGATCGTGTGTTGGAACCGCAGGCGGTGAGTAAAACTGCTTAAAATATCTCTGTGTTGTTAACTTAGCTATCGGCGCGTAAGCACATCAAGTAAACAACATGCGATGTTGGCATCAAACTGCACTTTCCACATGTACAGCTTAAAAAAAAAAAAAAAAAAAAAAAAAAAGACGACATAAAGTGGAACTTAGTCATTTTCCAAAACCGCTAAGCAAATATATACAGTTTCAGTACATACCAGACAGAGACTTCCTTGCTGATGCTGCTCTTGTTAAATTTCAGCCTCTGGATCTGTGTCACAGCTTCCAAACGCTCTCAACGCAAAAGCTTACTGGCGCTCGTGATTCTTTAGTAGTAGCTCCGCCCACACGTCACGCCACGAGCCGGTTGTGTTTTTCCGGGAAAAATCAGTACAGACTATCTTTCTCTTCTGAATATAATAAAACTAAAGACTTTTTGGGGTTATGAAGGATTCAGTACTACTCTATAGGTACTCAAGATTAACAGGATATTGAGTGAAAATGAGCATTTCACCCTCCTTTAAGAAAAGGATCTATGTGCGCAAGACGAAAAGCAAATACGGAAAAGGAAACATGTTCTTTCATCACAAAATAAGCTATTCGCAAAATATTAAAAAAGATGCTACTTACATGGACGTGATAAGGATTAATAAATGATTTTACTCTGTGAAGAAAGAGGGAGTGTTGTGAAACTAGCACAGACAGAGGAAATCACATGCACAACGATAAATTCTACACAAATATTTGACAGAATGCTAAAGATCTGTGGCATAGTGGTAAAGCAAGCAGATAACTGGCTCTCCGTAAAATAAAGCAAAAATACAAAAGCACTGCTGACAGTTCAGTTGGTCACACAGATTTCACACAAGCATGATGACGAGGGAACGGAAGAGTTTGTAGCAAGAACTTGAAGTCCAGACTGAGTTTGAGGCAACGGGCTGCGATGTCAGAGATGAACACAAGATCATCTCTGTGATGGGAGAGGTGAAGACAGCTGAGTCTCTCTTCTCCAAACATCTGCTGGAAAACACTATAAAATAAAATGAGATTAGTTTGGACATCATGTCAGCATTGCTAAGCTTTATTCAGGTTTACACACAGGGGAGAAGTAGTCTTATCTCTGGGCTGTATTTGGCTTTGGAGGACCATGTACATTTAGATTTATACATCTGGAAGATGCTTATCCAAACTGACTTATGGTACATTCAATTCAAATGTGCAAAATCATCCATAAAAAAGCAGTGAGTAGCAGCAAGTAAAAACAATAAGCCAAAGACTCTACTTGCTGGTATGTAATGCGCTCTGATTGATGATTGACAGAATGGTTTGTGAGCCACTGCTCCTTTAGAAATAAAACTTCCAGAAATACAGACGCTTAATTATGCCTTTCTTTTGAAAAGCTAATGAAACAAAGCTCCATCTTATAAACCTGGGGAATCTGCAGGTGTGCTGTGTCGCAGTCAAACACACTTCATATGTATTAGTGACACTGGCCTCTATGCAGCGAGTCAGTTTCTGCCTGTGAGTCAGCTACTGGCCTGGTAGCTTAAGCTGCATCTCTCCAAACGCCCGTCTCAAACAGGGCATGCCAGGTGTCACCCAGTGTTTAAGGCCAGTTAGTATGGTCCGACTCCAGCCTGGTCTCAGCTAGTTTATGTGTAGGTATTAATACGTAACATTTACAAGCACAAAAATTACATTTTTGTAAATTTTTATTGATAATAAAATGTACAATTTGGATGCATTTCGATGTGAAAAACTTAACAATTGCTATGTATTTTTAGCTAAAAAAAAAAAGTAAAATAAAATAAAAATTATCTTTTATATATTTATATTAAGTGATTTAGACCCCTTGACCGATTCCCAAACTTGCCCCTACCCATTTTACAGTGAATATGCATTTTTAAAATCATTTTATTAATAAACACATAAGATTTTTAGACCCCTTAACGTACCTCAAACCTTTACATACCCATTTTAATATAAAATAAAATAAAACGCAATTGACCGAAATATGCTGGAAAATAACCATTTTAGTAACAGTATAGCATTTAAAAAATATATATATAGTCGCTAATCACATGCAATTACAATCCTTTATTTATGCAAAAATGGCAAAAGCAGTAACTTACCAAAAGTAATCAAAATGAGGATGCGTTGCAGCTGTGGTCCTCTCTGGCACGTTTGTGTGAGCCAGAGCAAAATTAACGTTGTTAATCGCTTAAAATATTATCAAGATTATTGTTTGCATTTCCTGAATTTGCAGAGTGCGAGTCAAGAGTAATTTATATTTTCACCTGGATCTCGCTGACTGCACGTGCACCTTCCCAAACGGACGAAGCTTTTATACTTGTTGCGTTGGCCGTTGTACTATTCTTTTAAACGACAGGGGGCGACGAGGAGTAATTGTCCTCTAACACCAACGGGAATCACAGATGAGAAGAAGTCCCTTGCTGTCAGGGGGCAAGGAACTCGACCGGAAGTTGAAGTCGGGTGGGGGCTGCCATCTTTTAGCAGAACTTCACTTGCGTTAGCATTCCCATTGACTCCCATTCATTTTGGCGTCACTTTGACAGCGAATAACTTTACATCTGAGGCGTTTAAAGACTCCGTTTGTCCATTATTTATTTCTAAAGATACAGGACAATGTATACAGGGCTCCATTACCTTCTATGTTACATTATGGCCCCGTATAAACAGTTTTTGTAAAAATAGGCTAACGATTGCGTCATAACCACTCGTCTCTCTGTCGCATTACAGACAGGAGGAGAAGCTCGCAGGCAATTAACTTAATATGGCGTACTGGCGTTACATTTTAAAATACTATACAAAATAATTAATCAGAATACTTACTCCTGCTCACTCACGCCAAAGAACTCCCCGCTCAAGCTCGCCGTCTCTGCAAGATTAACGATGGCAGTTTGCACGCACAGCCACTTAGAAGATTTACATCCTTCAGACAGGTTGCTGACGTCATCAAGCTTTGTTTGAGTCTGCGCGTCAGAAACGGAAGTGCTAAAAAATGCTAAAAATGGGCTTCACTTGTCTCAATTGAGTTCCAATGGGGTCGCTGTGTCCATTTCTTTTACTGTCTATGCTTGCTGTGCCAAATCTTTTGATGTTAATCAGAGCCGTTGAAAAACAGAGTTGCAACACTCCCATAGACTGCCATAGGAACTTTGGAATGCGGAAGTAAAGCGTGTCGTGGAGCAGCCAATAGTTCCAAACACTGATAGTTCCAGCACTGAACTCCACACATTTTCAATGTTTCTGAATTACGCTCGCTGGTAAATTGATGAAATTACTGTATTTTCGACATTTGAACGCATTATCCGACCTCTCATGAATTTATATAATAGTTGTATTTTATGTAGCCAGCTTTATTAATGTTTATTGGAGTCTGAGGAAGGTAGATTCGTAATCGCTGCTTAAGTAAGAAAAACACTTAACTAATATTAGCTACCATAATCTGATGATGGGCTACATTAACCTCAAATTTTCTGGCATACAACATTTATAGTCGGTTATTAGATTTGTTGTTAAAGTGATTAACACTTTTTTGCTACCGTATTAGTACACCTGATTACAATTAACTTTAGCTAGTTTAACTATAATTTTTGTTTTTTATTTATTTTTACTAGCTCAGCTAGATAACATAGCTAACTTGTATCTTGCAAGGTTGTTCTTTGGTTAATTTAGTCATTAAATTTAAACAGACCGTTTGTTAGACAGTGCATTGTGATGATAGGATATGTAGCATAAATGTGGATGATCCCAGCAAATAAAAAGTATAATTGCAAAAAGAAAGATTATTAATCTATTTTTAAATTGAAGAGGCTTGAGATGTGAAACAATTTGAGACTGACTTTTGACCAAAAAACTGAAGTCATGATTTTAATAGTTGTTATTTAGAATACAGCGAAGAATTTCAGCTGCATAACTCATGTTCATGGCTCTTAAAATTTTTGATGAAAGAAGCACATGTACACTGTTGCTCTGGAAAAAATATCAAGGAAAATATATCTACCCTCTCACAGGATGTAATGTTTAATTAAATGTTTTGTTGAATGCAATTGGTTGCCTTGTATATTTTTCACTGTTGACATTTTTTCTTGACTTAAACTGAGCAGCTTCTGGCATTCATTGATATTCACTTGTTGTGCATGTGTATATATTTATGTGAATGTGTCTTAACATAACTTTAGGATGTTAGTAATTATGACCATGGAAGCACAAGAAAAATATATACAGCACATACTGTAAATTGTTATACCTTATCGGAGCAGTCCCCTTTACCCTCTAAAATTAAACGCACACAAAAATTAATTCAATTCAAGGGGTTTTATTGGCATAAACGTTATAAGAACATTTCCAAAGCATCAAAATAAAATTTGGGTCAGGAACAGCCAAACTCAGCTAAAATAAACATACCACGGCAAGACGCAGCAACAAGACATAAGACGGATGCGCTGCTTCAGATGTGCTGCCCAAGCTCTGTTGAAGAAGTACAAAGAAATTGAGGACCGGTCAGCAATAGCCGTGTTTCCACTATCGAGCTAGGACCGGGCGTGCTAGTGCGTGCCAGGGCCAGTCGCGTTTCCACTGTCACTTCCGGGGCTTGATCGTGCCTCGCCGGGGCTTCCTCGGGGCCAACGGCCAGGGTTTTTTGGCCCGACGAAAACCTTGGGCCAAAGCGGGCCAGCTGGGGCTAGAGGAGGAGTTATGAACAAAGGCGGAGTTTCTCCGTGTAGACAGCGTCAGCGCGGATCATTTCAGAAAGATAACAGCTGTAACACCAGCATTAAAGACGTTTTAAAATAAGTTGAGCTCAAAACTCACTGTTAGTTAGCAGCAAGTGTTTGAAATAACTTGAGCCGATGTGGATTATAATCACTAAACAAGGCAGAAATATTTATAAGCGATGTAAAAGACTATGCACGCTAAACATTAACGTTACCATAGTAGCCTAAACATGGTAAATATGACCGCTTGGATAAATCAGACGTCAGCTTCTTATTCTCTATCACAATTGTGTATTTATTAAGTAACATTTTATCTGTCGTCTTGTTTCGTGAGTTTAGCTCCACGTTGCATATCATCAAAATATAATAATGATTTTTGTTTGGGAGCTTTTATAAAAATAGAGAGTCTGCGCTGCGGATCATTTCAGAAAGATAACAGCTATAAGCATTAAACACTTTTTTTAAATAAGTCGAGCTCAAAACTCTCTTTCAGTCAGCAGCGAGTGTTTGAAATAACTTGATCTGATGTGGATTATAATCACCATGCAAGGCAGAAATATGTATAAGCGATGAAAAAGATATGCACGCTAAACTTGTTACATAGTACACATGGTAAAATATGACCGCTTGAAGAAATCAGACGTCAGCTTCTTATTCTCTATCACAATCGTGTATTTATTAAGTAACTTATATTATCTGTCACAAGCCCCGTCTCGAGAGTTTATCTCACGTTGCCTATCATAAAGAATATAGCCTAATAATGTTTTTTTGTTCGGGAGCTTACAAAAATAGAGATATTATCATTCATTTTAAATGTGACGGCTACTGTGGCTAATACACAGAAACAGACTGGACTGAATAAGCAGGCTATTTTTCATGAGCATTAAAAATAAATAAATAAAATAGAAATAAGTGTATTTATGTGTGAATAATTTTGAGTCCTGATAAATTAAAACAATATGATCAATGTATCACTTATTCTATAGTTAAAACATCAATGCTTTTGAATTTGAATATTTAACAAAGCATACAAACAAACGGACGCTTTTATCATCTTCGTTTTGTGATCGCGCATGTTCCAGTGACTTATTTCTTAGTTTTCTGATAACTTCTTTTTGTTGCTGAAATGATGGGGTTGCGTGACGTTGTTCTGAGAGGCGTGTAAAGGGCGTGTTTTAGTGACGCGCAGCGGTGCTTCAGGCTCCACTGTGGAAACCCTGCGCTATTCTGGCCTCGGTGCTACTGGCCCGGGGCTATGAGCCCCGCCCGGCCCGCTTTAAGCCCTGGCTCGCACTGGCCCGACAGTGGAAATGTGGCTATTGTCACCCAAAGAAACTTACTGCAGCAGATGAAAGGCACATCATGCTTACTTGCCCTGCAATTAGAAGATGTCCAGCAGTACCATCAGCTCCGAGCTGCAGAAACCTGGGACCCTAGTACATCCATCTACCGTCTGGAGAAGTCTGGTCAGAAGTGGCAGGCCAATTCCTAAGAAGCAGGTTTTAAGACAACTTTGATTAAATTTTTTGATCCATTTCTAGTTTTGTATTATTATAATCATTGTATATAATTTTGTATATTATTTCCATTCTCTATATTATATATACATTTATTTAATTTTATATATGTATATATATATATATATATATCTATATATATATATATATATATATATATATATATATATATATATATATATATATATATATATATATATAAATATATGTGTGTGTGTATGTATGTGGGTGTGTATAATAAACAAATTACATATAGTGTTTAACTGTGTACGTTTATGTGTGTGTGTATATATATATGTGTACGCACAAACTCACTATATGTAAAGTATGTGTGTTTATGTACATATGTGTATATGCATGTGTGGGTGTGTGTATATCTATATCTATCTATCTATCTATCTATCTATCTATCTATCTATCTATATATATATATATATATATATATATATATATATCTCATTTGAAATGAATCTAAAGTTGTCCTAAAACCTTCTTAGTAGGATAAATTAGTTCTAAGGAGAGCTTTTTTTTTTTTTTTTTTGTATGTGTGTATATATATTATTAATATACAGACATACTGTAGGTTAATATTAACAGTACACTTATCTTTAGGGAGGTTTAGCCTATGTTTAGGGAAGGATGAAGGGGTTAACCATACTGAAATGAATCCCATTAACGGTAATGTTTTGGATCTTATTTAGGAAAAGAGAACACACTTTAAGAGTAGTAAACATGGTAATCAGTTCATACGCGTTAATATTTGCAGGGAAAATGCTGTAATATAGTCGTTGCTGTAAATGTATTCGGAGCTGCCCGATCTTCCCTCCAAAATTAAGCACAAAAACTGATTAATGCCGTGTTTCCGCCACTCCACAGAAAAAAATGCTATTATATGTATGTAATGCAAGTGTAAACGTAATAATCAATACATGTTATGCGTCAGTATTTACCTATAATTGCTGCAAATATAGTTGAAGCTTGTCTGTCCCGCTTAAAACCATTCAAACCGGTTGACAGCGCGGAGTTGTTTGGAACTATTGAGAGCTACATGAACCACGTGACAGCGTGGCGGCGAGATCAAAGAGTGTCGCAACTCTCATATTTAACGGCTCTGATGTTAATGAATTAATAATTTCTTTATGCACAAACTTAAATCAATCTTAAACTATTGGCTTTATTTTGCATCAAACACAAGATAAATTTAAGCAAATAGTGTATAATTAATATCTAAATTAATTCTAATTGTGTTTTTATACGATAAAAATAAAACGTACTTCAAATTAAAAGCCTTGGGCAAACTATGCAAAACATTTTTATTTATTATTATTATTATTTATTTTTATTTTTTTTACGTTTTCTGTCAAAAAGCACCTGATGGAATGTGAACATCACATTAAACTGCTTCTGTTTCACACAAATGCCAGTACAGACGTGCTTGTTCGGCTAAAAGCGCTCTGAACTCATGCCTCTTTGGATGTGGAGCTGAGCGGAAAGGTAAAAAAAAAAAAGCCGTGCGCACTCAAAGATAACTTCCGGCAATACCGCAATGACGTCATAATTTCCACGCGCATACAAGCCTCTGTAACTTATGGATGAATCGAGTATGAATGATTTTAATAAATCAGCCTTCAGAAAGCGCAGGCTTTACTGCTCGGGATTGAGTTGAAGATTTGGGTCTGTGAAACAATAAAATTGTTTCACTTCAAAATTATGTTGTGTTTTTGGTGTATTTTATAGTCAGTCATAGCATGTCGGAGAAAATGCCTTTTCTGGCCCATAGAAGACAAAGTAAACATTACACGACAAATAAAGTTTAAACGAATGCAGAAATGTTATTTATTTTAAGGTTTAAAGTGTCTTGATTAACATTATGTAGGCCTATTCTTGAAAAAGAGCTGGCAGCAGAAATCACACAACAAAACAATTTAAACAATTTAATAATGCAATTGAAAACAAGGTAATTGATATGACAACTTAAAACAACTAATAATAATGCAGTGATTTCAATATTCATAAGGATTCCAATTTTAAGTGTTGCAGTGCATTCAGACTATACATTGATTTTTTTTTTTTTTTTTTTTACCAGTATGTCTGTTCTCAAACCCACATCTTTTTGAGCTACCAACACAATGCTCTACCACTGAGCCACAGGAACATTGTATGTTTTAGTACCTGTAAAAAACATAAGTAAATGTACATGTTTAGAATCACATTTAATGTGAAACACATACAAATTATAACTGAATCACACTGCCGACTCTCACCCTGCGGAGGAAAGTTATTCACCTTTTCATTACTCTCTGAATATTTAAACAGCACTGAAGAGATGCAGGAGGAGGAGGTCTGATATCTCTTTCTCCTTTCTGCCGCAGAGTCTCCATCTGACCGCTTCATCGTCGTGACCCATCATCCTCCTTTACTCGTTCATCTCACGTATGCACATATAGATCCATAAATAAACACAACATAGTGTTCAGAACGAGAACGAGACAGAGAGAGAGACAGGGAAGCTCACATCAATCACTGTCAAGTGCGGCTCTAGTCCTACAAACACATGGCTATCGGTTCCCTCAATCTCTCACTCCGTCTCTGCAGGCAGCGTTTATAGGTTCTACTGTGCCAGTGTGATTTAGTGTTAAAATCACAGAGAGAAGATGAGGCAGATGAGTGCAGTGCTGGTAAAACGACGACGCTGCTCCTCTGTGTCCCCATCATCAGTTCAGATGGAACAGTTTAATCACAACCTTCATCATGCTGGACTACAGAGCTTGATCTGATCAGTGAACAGACAGCTTGTGTTACACATATACAGCATACAGCAGAATGATACTGATTTAATGCCAGAAGAGGACAAGCTCCTTCAGAAGAGTTCAGATACTCTCAAGTTTGTTTGTTCTTCACTTCTTATAGAGTTTTTCCTTGCCACAGTCACCTTTGGCTGTTCGAAGACATTAAAGCTGTTGTAAGGTTAGTGAAAGTACTTCACAAATGAACTTGAGACACACAAGAGAAGATAACCAAGAGAATGTCTGCTCGGCCATATTCAGTAATTCATTTTTGCTGTTTGCTTTGCGTCAATCTGAGCGTCAGAAATCACCATCTCCATTCACCAGATGTTTTAAAGGTACCTTCTCATGAGACTAATTTGAGCTATCACTGCAATTTTACTGGGTATCTCAGTCTAAAATCCATTTACATTTTGTTTTAAGTGTACAGTCAGTAAATTGATCCTCAGCAGAGCCCTCATCTGTCGTTCTGAATCTCGTCTTCACTGAGATTCTCTTTTATTGGCCTCAAACAATCCTCCTGGTGTCTTTACAGTGGCTCAAACACACCCTCACACATTCATCTCTCAAATAATGTGTTAAATTATGTTTGAAAGACATTCTGTGTTTAGCTAAAAGGGCACTTGGGAGAAATAAAAAACAATTTAATCCCATTTATTTAAATAGCACCTTTTGCAACACAGATTGTTCACAAAAGCTGTTTTAAAGACAATAGAAACATAAAGACAAAAGGAAAACAACAACAACAGTGTGATGCCAAGAGTGACGGTGGGAAAAGAAATCTGCCTAGTGATGTTTAAGAAGATGTGGAGTAACCTCATGTATTCTAACAATTATAATTTATCAATATTTCAAGAACATTGACACATAATTGGATATACTTTCATTAAAAAACAATACCGCGAATGAGGTGCCCTTGAGCAAGGCATCTAACCCCCAACTGCTCCCCGGGCGCCGCAGCATAAATGATGAACACTGCTCCGGGTGTGTGTTCACAGTGTGTGTGTGAGGATTTTGAAGAGCAGCTTCAAAATCCTCGGTAATCATCTTGCTGGACCTGTCTGCTGCTTTTGACACTGTTAATCACCAGATTCTCTTGTCCACTCTCAGAAAGATGGGCATCTCTGGAACTGCTCTCCTGTGGGTTAAGTCCTACCTCTCTGACAGATCCTTCAGTGTGTCTTGGAGGGGTGATGTTTCAAAGTCACACCACCTTGCTACTGGGGTTCCTCAAGGCTCAGTACTTGGACCACTTCTCTTCTCCATCTACATGACATCTTTAGGATCTGTCATTCAGAAGCATGGCTTTTCTTATCACTGCTACGCTGATGACACCCAACTCTTCTTCTCATTCCAACCAGATGACCCGACGGTAGCTGCTCGCATTTCAGCCTGTCTGAGTGACATTTCTAGCTGGATGAATGACCATCACCTTCAGCTTAACCTTACAAAGACTGAACTCCTGGTGATTCCAGCTAACCCATTGATTCATCACAACTTCTCTATACAGCTGGGCTCGTCAACCATAACTCCTTCGAAGACAGCCAGAAACCTAGGTGTTGTGATGGATCATCAATTAAGCTTCACTGACCACATTGCTACAACGACCCGGTCCTGCAGGTTTGCCTTATACAACATTAGGAAGATTAGACCCTTCCTGTCAGAGCAAGCAACCCAACTTCTTGTCCAAGCTCTTGTTCTCTCCAGACTGGACTATTGTAATGCTCTCCTGGCGGGCCTTCCTGCATGTACTGTCAAGCCTCTGCAAATGATCCAGAATGCAGCAGCGAGGGTTGTCTTCAATGAGCCAAAAAAAGCTCATGTTACTCCTCTCCTCATCAGGTTACACTGGCTACCAGTAGCCGCTCGCATCAAATTCAAGGTACTGATGCTTGCCTACACGACGACCACTGGCACGGCACCAACTTACCTAAACTCACTGGTTAAATCCTATGTGCCCTCCAGAAGTTTGCGCTCTGCAAGTGAACAACGCCTTGTCGTGCCATCCCAGAGAAATTCAAAATCACTCTCACGGACCTTTTCCTGGACTGTGCCCAGCTGGTGGAATGTCCTCCCAATCCCAATTCGTACAGCTGAGTCTTTACTAATTTTCAAGAAACGTCTAAAGACTCATCTTTTTCGCCTGCACTTAACCTACTAACACCAGTACTTTCCCTTTTCTTGTCTTTGTTCATTTAATTAAAAAAAAAAAAAAAAAAAAAAAAAAAAAAATCCTGGCTATGCGTTCTATACTAGACTAACTGAGACTTGTCATGGCACTTGTATACTGTTGTTGTTCTCTTGTTGACCTGACTGCTTCTATTGTTCTCATTTGTAAGTCGCTTTGGATAAAAGCGTCTGCTAAATGATTAAATGTAAATGTAATGTAAATGTGTGTGTGTTCACTGCTCCGGGTGTGTGTTCACAGTGTGTGTGTGTGTTCACTGCTCCGGGTGTGTGTTCACAGTGTGTGTGTGTGTGTTCACTGCTCCGGGTATATGTTCACAGTGAGTGTGTGTGTGTGTGTGTTCACTGCTCCGGGTGTGTGTTCACAGTGTGTGTGTGTGTTCACTGCTACGGGTGTGTGTTCAAAGTGTGTGTGTGTGTGTGTGTGTGTTCACTGCTCCGGGTGTGTGTTCACAGTGTGTGTGTGTGTTCACTGCTCCGGGTGTGTGTTCACAGTGTGTGTGTGTGTGTGTGTGTTCACTGCTACGGGGGTGTGTTCAAAGTGTGTGTGTGTGTGTTCACTGCTCCGGGTGTGTGTTCACACTGTGTGCGTGTGTGTGTTCACTGCTCCGGGTGTGTGTTCACAGTGTGTGTGTGTGTGTGTGTGTGTGTGTGTGTGTGTGTTCACAGCTCCGGGTGTGTGTTCACAGTGTGTGTGTGTGTTTGTGTTCACTGCTCCGGGTGTGTGTTCACACTGTGTGCGTGTGTGTGTTCACTGCTCCGGGTGTGTGTTCACAGTGTGTGTGTGTGTGTGTGTGTGTGTGTGTGTGTGTGTGTTTGTGTTCACTGCTCCGGGTGTGTGTTCACTGCTGTGTGTGTGCACTTTGGATGGGTTAAATGAAGAGTACGAACTCTGAGTATGGGTCACCATACTTGGCTGTATGTCACGTCACGTCACTTTATTCGTTTGGGTAACTAACCAAAAATGTCATCAATTAACAAATAAATCTAATATAGACATTTACTGTATATGAGCTAGAGGTGTATTTTTAAAGGACCCAAAGAAGAAGAACCACCACAAATTCCTCCTGTTCTACTGAGGAAGGGCTGTGAGAAACATGAGCTGAAGATGACATTCACTGAAATACTACAGCATTCAGACCCCTTCGGCAAACTAAGATGATTTCACTTAAACTTCACTGGAATACATGTTTCACATTTCTACACTTCCGTCTATACATTTACTGTTACTTTGCTGTAAATGCATTACTTTTAATATTTTTCTTTTTTAGTCGGATGTTAAAGCCCATGTTGCAGGTTAACCACTTTTAAAATGTCTCAAAAATGGTCTTAAAGACCAGTTTATTATGTCTTTGTTTTTTTTTTGTTTTTTTTTTAATTACGCAATTTAGTGATGACGTCACGTTGGGGAGAAGTGGGGGAAAGGTAGCCTCAGTCTAGTATTAGAACTATGGCGACTGACTGGGATGAGGAAGAGGTGGCAAGAGCCAACATGTATGATTTCTTTTGAACCTGCCAGACATGAGAGGGCAAATGAGGAACTGGCAAGAACTGATGCATGGTCCAAGGAGAATGAGTGGAGAGTTGGTGAAGTGTCCTGGTGAGTTGCTATCAGTTAGCAATGCAGCTATGAGCACTGGAGCTAGTCTACGAGCAGCAGTGCACAATAACGACACATTTTTTTTTTTTTTACTGTCATTGAATAGCACAGAGTGAAAAATCTATGTTTTCTTCATATCAAATTAAATTCATTGAAAAATTAACCCTTCAACACGACCTTTAATATCTGTGTAAACCTGCTTCACTCTGAGGTACTTCTGGTTTCAGATACTTCTGATTCAGACATTATGTTAAGTAAAGATTTAAAATGTAAGTTATCATTCATTATTCATTTAAGTTGGGCAGTATTTTGAGGTTGGAAGGCGGAAATAAAAGTGCTTATATTGAAAAATACGCAGACGCGGTTTTCGCCTCAGAAAAGGAGGTCTTAACGCCTCTTTTACTGAAAGGAAGAGGTAACATACTTTTAATATAATGTCCATGAGTGTCTTATGTCATATTTACATAAGATTTTACAATATCTGCACTTTTTGAAGTGTTAATAGATGGTTATAAACACATTTTCATGTTAATTTGTTATCTTATTTTTTCGCGGTTAAACTGAAGAAAAAAGCATTATGTAATAAAGAATAGCATAATTATTTTTGATAATTATATGGCAAGTAAACTTCATAATTCCCTCATGTTATCTTTTTTTTTTTTTTTACTAAGACTAAATGTTTGTTTTTGTAGATGTTTGTAGATAAAATTACAAATGACCTGCTCTTGCGTCAGATCAAGGCTGCATCTAATTTCTAGTTTTACTAGATCTTAGTGCTGCGTTCGACACCATAGATCATGACATACTCATAGATAGATTAAAAAACTATACAGGTATTCAAGGGCAGGCTCTAAGATGGTTTAGATCCTACCTGTCCGATCGCTAACATTTTGTTTACTTAAATGGGGAGTCATCTCAATTATCATCAGTAAAATATGGAGTGCCACAAGGATCCGTCCTAGGTCCCCTTCTATTTTCAATATACATGTTGCCCCTTGGTAATATTATTAGAAAATACGGAATTAGCTTCCACTGTTATGCTGATGATACTCAGCAATATATCTCAACGAGACCAGATGAAACTTCCCAATTATCTAAGCTAACGGAGTGTGTTAAAAATGTAAAAGATTGGATGACAAATAATTTTCTCCAATTAAATTCGGATAAGAAAGATATTAATTATTGGACCAAAAAAACACTACACAGAATCTTGTAGACGGATCCGTAACTAGACGGATGTACTGTTACTTCCTCTACAGTCAGAAATCTGGGTGTTATTTTAGACAGCAATTTGTCTTTTGAAAATCATATTTCCAATGTTAAAAAACTGCATTCTTCCACCTTAGAAACACTGCCAAGCTACGAAACATGTTATCTGTTTCTGATGCAGAAAAGCTAGTTCATGCATTCATGACCTCTTGACTGGACTATTGTAATGCAATTCTAGGTGGTTGTCCTGCTTCGTCAATAAACAAGCTACAGGTAGTCCAAAATGCAGCAGCTAGAGTCCTTACCAGGTCAAGAAAATATGATAATATTACCCCAATTTTACAGTCTCTGCACTGGCTACCTATTAAGTTCCGTATCAGTTACAAATTATCATTACTTACCTATAATGCCCTAAATGGTTTAGCTCCTGCGTACCTAACTAGCCTTCTACCACGCTACAACCCATCACGCTCCCTAAGGTCACAAAACGCTGGACTTTTGGTCGTTCCTAGGATAGCAAAGTCCACTAAAGGAGGTCGAGCTTTCTCACATTTGGCTCCCAAACTCTGGAATAGCCTTCCTGATAATGTTCGGGGTTCAGACACACTCTCTCTGTTTAAATCTAGATTAAAAACGCATCTCTTTCACCAAGCATTCAAATAATGTATCTCTTAAATTGTGAGTGTAGTTGCATCTGATCTAATGTGCATTTTTATTCATTAGCTTGGGTTAAACTAATTAATTGTACTTGGCTGGAACAGCAGCTATGCTAATGATGTCTCTATGTGTTTCTCTGTTTCTGCTGGGATCTTCATCCCGTGGTAACTAGGATTTACACAAGCTCCAGTCCGGATCCAGAACACCTGAAAAGAGATGATGCTGACCCTCAGAGGACCTCAGATGATGCTAACCCTGAATCAACAACAGAACTAACAAATATTGCTACATGTGTGACTGCATCATTGATAATTATTAATTAATAATATTAATAATGTTCATCGTCTAACTGACTACAGTACGTCTTCTATTAATTTTTTCAAAAAATCCTGTCAAACGTGCAAAAACGTCACCACCATGAGCTACTACTAAATATTGTAGAAACATAATTTTCTGTAAAGTTGCTTTGTAACGATTTTTAATTGTAAAAAGCGCTATACAAATAAACTTGAATTTAATTTAATAGAATAGATGTTGAAAGCCAGACATATAAGGCCGGTGACACACTGGCTGCGTGGCATGAGCATGCGTTTCTGCTGCGTGTCAGTTGCGTGGCGTGTCAGTTGCGTGTCAGTCTTTACACACCAGAATCGTGCCTGACGCTGCGCTGGCGCGCTGCTGCTACTATAGCTGTCATAGAGGGAGGCCGCTGACAGACCAGGATTTTGTCTTCACGACAAAAATATCTATACTTCATGTTGAGCATAAATATAAAGCCTACTGATAAAGGACACCGCCAACAGTATTGACGGCAAAATAGACTATGTTTGACAGGTGCAATATTTGAAAATCCATAATTATTTATTTATTTTTTAAATTGCATTTATATCTGAATTTACGTCAACCTATAGACTTTCAAACATCAAAATTTCATAAAAAATTTGCAGAGTTTGTATGGATCTGGAACAACATGGGGGAAGAGCAAATTATGACCATTTTTATTATTTGGTGAACTAACCCTTAGAAAGAGCAGCCCTCCACGTACATGAACATTTGTGAGGTCTGGAGCGCTGTGGTAAACAGAGACAACCACACAAAGTGTTGAAACTGTAAAATTAGATTGAATCAAGTAGATTCAAGCAACTGAATAACATTCATTAGGAAAAAAATATTGTTAATGCTAACACAGAGGCCTGATGGACCCCTTTAATAATAGCTAATGCTTCTGATAATTGTTGGTAAATTTGTACATATTGGGATTTTTTAAATTTATAGTTTGAAATCCAAGATAAGGTTAGACACACCAATACTACATAATCTGGGTAACAATATAGAATGATCAACTGTCTCAAAAGCTTTAGCAAGGTCTGTAAAATAGCTGCACAAAATTGTTGCTTTTCTAATGTATTATATATATCATTCATAACTTTTACAACTGCTCTAGTACAACTAAATGAAGAATGAAATCCAGATTGAACTTTAGATAAGATGTTATTTGTATTAAATAACCCTTTCAATTACTTAATAATTAGTTTTTTTATTAGCTTTTGCAGCACAAGGCAAAACTATGATTGGATGATATTAATTTGCATCTGTTTTATTACCACTCTAATCACACAACAATGGCTACTTTCCAAATTTTAGATATTTCAGCTATAGTTATAGGTAAATGGAAAATATATCTTAAGGTTTCAGCTATAATTAATGCACACACTTTAAAAAAGAAAGGATGTAAAGCATCTAAACCAGCAGGCATTTTTTAGTTAAATTTACATAATTCTTGCCAGACCTGTAACATATTAACTGGTTTTAGAGAAAATTAAAAGGTAAAATATTTTGAATGTTTCTTATATGTATCGTTTTATTAATATACAGTCTAGTAACATGATTATCATATAAATTACTTACTCTAATAAAATGTTTATTTAAATGATATTCTACTTTTGCTTTTTATCTGTAACATCTTCATTTTTAAAGGGGGGGTGAAATGCTATTTCATGCATACTGAGTTTTTTACACTGTTAAAGAGCTGGATTCCCATGCTAAACATGGACAAAGTTTCAAAAACTAAGTTGTACGTTTGAAGGAGTATTTCTGTTCCAAAAATACTCCTTCTGGTTTGTCACAAGTTTTGGAAAGTTTTTTTCGAGTATGGCTCTGTGTGACGTTAGATGGAGCGGAATTTCCTTATATGGGTCCTAAGGCACTTCTGCCGGAAGAGCGCGCGCTCCCGTATAGCAGAGCACTGAGTGCACAACAGACTTCACTGATCAGAGCGAGAGCGTCGCGAAATGTCACAAAAGAAGTGTGTTTTTGGTTGCCAGGGCAAGACAACCCTGCACAGATTACCAAAAGAGAAACAGCATTAAGGGACCAGTGGATGTGCGATGTTGTCATCAAACTGCACTTTCCACATGTACAGCTTAAAAAAAAAAAAAAAAAAAAAGACGACTAAGTGGAACTTAGTCATTTTCCAAAACCGCTAAGCAAATATATACAGTTTCAGTACATACCACATAGAGACGTCGTTGCTGATGCTGCTCTTGTTAAATTTCAGCCTCTGGATCTGATTCTGGATCATAAATATACGCTGAATCTGACTGTTAGCCATGGTTTGTTTTGGATGATGGTTTTTCCCTCACGGTAATGTCACAGCTTCCACATGCTCTCAACGCAAAAGCCTACTGGCGCTCGTGATTCTTTAGCTCCGCCCACACGTCACGCCTCCAGCCGGTCGTGTTTTTCCGGGAAAAATCGGTACAGACTATCTTTCTCTTATGAATATAATAAAACTAAAGACTTTTTGGAGTTATGAAGAATGCAGTACTACTCTATAGGTACTCAAGATTAACAGGATATTGAGTGAAAACGAGCATTTCACCCCCCCTTTAAGTGAAACAGGTCCCTGTGGTGACTGATGTTTGTTTGTTTTCTAGTTCTTTTACCATACTTCAATAAATTCTTGAATTTGAGGAACATTTGGATAATTGCCTTTTATAATACTAAGATTTAGCTTTTCTAATAGCTTGAGTATGTCTGTTTCGATGTTGTCTAAAAGCAATCCAATCAGTCTCAGAGTTTTTTATATTTTGCTTTATGCCAAAATCTCTTAGGTGATTAGAAAAAGTGAACTATCTCCAGCAGATGATTGTGCTGCTGAGCTGAAATCTGCAGCTCTCTGGCTGACCATCCTCAGGTTTATCTGCAAACGCTGCAGACAGAAGAACCAGCAGATCTGAGCTTCATCTCAGGAGAGACAAACCAATTAAAGCACAGAATAGGCCGATCCAACAGGCTGCATTGTGCAGTTTGTTCCCTCATCTTTGTGCGGCAGCATGAATTTAGAGGGTAGAGGGTGAAGAGGGAGAGAAGGGCGACTTTTGTGTCTCTGTAACAGGAGATATTGGCCAGTAATGGCTGAGCCGTACTGTTAATTAAGTTCAAGATGGAGAAAATGGGACTGGAATTCAGGATTGTGTGTGTGTCAAAAATTCAGCATGAAGCCACATTTGTGCTGTGACAGAGAGAGAAGTCTGTTGGCCTGTTTTAGAGCTAATTGGAAGGCAGGAAGACAGAATAAAAAAGAGATTTTCCAAATTAGAAAACATATGAGATGACACTGCTCATAAATCCAGTGAATATTATGTGAAGGGCAATATCAGATTCATGATGATTCATCATCATTTCAGTGTGAAGATGCACAGGAAAAATGACAACGTTAGCTTTAACTGCATGAGCTCATCATCCACACAAAATGAGTTTAATGAGCCATTTGTGTTCACTATCAGACTTTCATTTAATTTATTACAATATGTACAGAGACACATGCAAATCACACCCTCAAGTCTCCAGTGAAAGAGCTAAAGTCTTACCCTTAAACCTCACTGCTAAGGATGCTGGGAAACGTAGGCTGTGAAATATAGGGAGTCCGTTTTCTTGAAATAATCTGAAGTGGAAACAAAGGTTTTATTGATCAGATACCAAACCTGTGTCTGGGATTGCCTAGTCCCCCACTATATAGTAGGCCTAAAAAATAATAAATCATAGTATTCATTAAACAGTAAGAAGAAAGGAAGTAAGCTTCTGTTATCATCTCTGTTGGTCTAACTTGTGTCACTGGATGGCTGTAGACAGGTCAGCTCGATGAAGATGGAGGATCTGGGTTCAGCAGAACTGCAGCGAAGGACAGCTGGTGCTTCCCGTCATTCACTTCTCCATCTTTTACATCTCCATGTTATTATCTGAAATTGCAGAAGAGCAAAATCATATATAAAATCATTATGAAAACATCACAGGCAGCGCATAAAGAGTCCATTTACATCAATTACTGCGAGCAGAAGTCAATGACGCATCCCTCGTGTAACACACGCTCAGATCTGTTTGATGGGATTGAAAGAGCAGATGGACAGCAGCCAAAACAAAACACAGCTGGATGATCACATAGGTCAAAGGTGAGCTCTTTCTCCAGGCCGCTAGCAGTAGTGAGCTGTGAGAGCTACTGGACAGTGTCAGAGAGTTGTCAGTACAGAGAAACACATGCAGTCTCACACACAGTCATTGACTCTGTATCAGAGTCTGTCTCACATAAACTCTTCAAACCACTGAGATGCTCATAACAGTACTGCACTTACTATAGTCTTCTGTTGTGATTAAATTAAGCCTAACACTACTGTAGTCAAACACACTCACACACACTGCATTTTCTAAGTTGTTTCTGCAACCCCACCCCCCCCCCCCCCCCCCAAAAAAAAGCATATAACACAAACACAAGTAAACTCTCTTTGTATGTGTGTGTGTGTGTGTGTGTGTGTGCAGACAGAGAGACAGAAAAACAGAAATGACACTATATTGGATCTTATTGTCCCACAACCCAACAGCTAGACAGGAAAGGCATCACTGATCAAGCAGACTGATGCTGTGTGTGTGTGCATGTATTTGGTCAGAAACGTTTCATCCTGTTTTTCCACACAGTTAAGATGAGCTCACTATCAAGTGAGTTTGAGTTTATTCACAAATGTGATTAGAGATATAATGTCGGCCTTCGGATGATATGATGCGGTAACAAGTAAACACGCACGCAGCGTCTCGCGCCCTCGCTAACGTTTGCTCATCTTTAAATTCATCATTTGTAACTTAACTTTATCCTAAACTTAGCCAAAGTGGTGGATTTACTAACTAACTAACTAACTGATCTGTTGTGACTATGCCGAAGGCAAAAGTGGTGCAGACCGACTCAAACGCTGAGACTGTCACAATGGCGTCCCTCACCCACCTGCTCGAGTCTCACCAAACCAACATCTCCGAGGACTTCAAACAAACTTTTTCAGCTACTGAGACCAAGTTGAACGGTGTCATAACTACCATGACAGAACACACTGAGAAACTTGAAATCCTTGAGAGTGAGGGTGACGCGCAAGATCTATAATAATAATAATAATACATTTTATTTAAAGGCGCCTTTCATGGCACTCAAGGACACCTTACACAATTCATTAAAAAAAAGACATTACTCAATCAAACCAGTACAACAACAAACATTAAATTACATAAAAGCCTGTCTAAACAGATATGTTTTAAGAAGAGATTTAAAAACTGAGAGACTAGAACTGTTGCGAACTTCTACAGGAAGAGAGTTCCATAAATGGGGAGCAGCAAAGCCAAAAGCTTGTGACCCCAGAGAAGTTGTCCGAGTGCGTGGCTGAACAAGTGTAAGTGCAGAAGCAGATCTTAGAGTGCGGGAAGGAGTGTGTATATGAAGAAGATCATGGAGATATGAAGGAGCCAGATTGTTAAGTGCTTTGTAAGTTAAAAGTAAAATTTTAAAATTCACACGGAATTTAACCGGGAGCCAATGCAGCTTCTGTAAAACAGGAGAAATGTGTTCAAAAGTGGAAGTTTTGGTAATGACTCGAGCTGCAGCATTCTGTACTAACTGTAATTTATGAAGAGATTTGGAAGGAAGCCCATAGAACAATGCATTACAATAGTCGATTCTTGATGTTACAAGAGCATGCACAAGCGTAGCAGTACTCCTGAGTGAAAGGACAGGGCGCAGACGACTTATATTGCGAATATGGAAAAATGCAGAACGGGTAACACTATTTATGTGAGATTCAAAAGACAAAGTTGTGTCAAAAATGACACCTAAACTTTTGACCTGGTTCGATAGAGGAACAGAACAGTTATTTATTTCCAGAGAAGAAATATTCGACTTACTTATTGTATTTTTTGAACCAACAAGAAGAATTTCTGTTTTACTGCTGTTCAATTGTAGAAAATTACTTGAAAACCAATCTTTTAATTCACTTAAGCACTCACCAAGAGCAGAAGAGGGAAACTTAGAAGATGGTTTAGAAGACAGGTAAAGTTGGGTGTCGTCAGCATAACAATGAAAGTGGATATCATATTTCCTAAAAATGCTGCCAATAGGTAAAAGATAAATAATAAACAGAAGAGGTCCTAAAACAGAGCCCTGGGGAACACCAGTGACAACATAAGTGGGTTTTGATTTAAACTGTTTAAGTTGTACAAATTGAATGCGATCTGTAAGATAAGAACCAAACCAGCTTAAAGCCATACCAGTAATTCCAATAGATTCCAGCCTGCTCAAAAGTATAGGATGTGAAATGGTGTCAAATGCTGCACTAAGGTCAAGAAGTATAAGTATTGATAGAAGACCAGCATCAGCCGCTAGTAATAGATCATTAGAAATCTTTACAAGTGCAGTTTCAACACTGTGAAAAGCACGAAACCCTGATTGTAACTGCTCATATAAATTATTGCAAGAGAGATGTTCACGGAGCTGATGAGCAACAATTTTTTCCAGGATTTTTGACAGAAACGGTAGATTTGAAATAGGTCGAAAATTAGCAAGATTCTTTGTGTCTGTCCCAGGTTTCTTAAGAATAGGCGTTATAACAGCAGTTTTAAGTGCAGTAGGGACAGTGCCAGTAAGAAGTGATGCATGCATAATATCAGTTATTAAAGAGGAAAGAAATGATAAACCAGCTTTAACCAAGTGAGTTGGTAATGGATCCAATTGACAGGTGACAGATTTAGATTTTTGTACAATGGAACAAATGTCCTCAACTGTTGGAATTTTAAAAACAGAAAATGAAAATAAGGGAGATGGCGCAAAGCTAGAATGAGTTTTGTTCCGATCAGGGTTTGGTGAAACCAATTGCTGATGGATGTGTTCAATTTTCTTATTAAAAAAGAGCATAAATGCTTCACACAATTCTGTAGAGTTTATATCCCCGTTAGAACACTCAGGTGGCTTTAAAATAGTGTTAATCACAGAGAATAAAGATTTTTGGTTTCCTACACCAGATCCAATTAAACCTGCATAATAATCTGATTTCGCTGTGGAAAGAGCAGTTTTATAAACTTGCATGTGATCAGCATACAAATCTTTATGAACTACAAGTCCAGTCTTGGAGTACAAGCGTTCTTATCGACGTCCTTTGACTTTTAGCAGACGAAGATCCGATGTAAACCAGGGTGCAGAGTTGACAAACGAAACATTCCTGGTTTTCAATGGAGCACAAGTGTCGAGGATCATTTGAAGATTGTCATTATAATGCTGGATTAAATCTTCAAGATTCCCTGAAAGGTCTTTGTGGGGAAGTGTGGACAAACATTCCCCAAGGATTGAGGGATCAATGTTCTTAATATTACGAAATGTGATTGTACGACTCAAATTAGGCTTGAACACAGATAAAGAAACATTAAAAGACACCAGCAAGTGGTCTGACAGTGATAAGTCAGAAGTAGTGCAATTTCCAGGAATCACACCTGAACAGCAGACTAAATCTAGAGTATGACCTTTTGAATGAGTTGGGACATTGATAAATTGCTGTAGTCCAAAACTATCTAGGCATGATAAAAACTCTCTAGAACATGAATTTTCTGTATTATCCACATGGATATTAAAATCACCAACCAAAACCACGTTTGGAGACAATGAACAAAGAGAAGTTAAAAATGTTGAAAATTCCTATTGGAATACAGAATTGGCCTTCGGAGGCCTGTAAACAATAGCTATGATAGTTGGTACAAATCCATTGATTTGCAAAGCAACAGATTCAAAGGAAGTATAGTCAGTTTCAGGAAGAGCTGTAACTTTCCATTTTTCCTTATATAGTACTGCAAGCTCCCCGCCACGGCCAACAGTGCGTGGTTTACAGATAAAAGCATATCCAGGAGGAACAGAATGGTTCAAATGATAAAAGTCATTACTTTTTTGCCAAGTCTCAGTCAGACATAGAAAGTCGAACTTACGATCAAAAAGCAGATCATTCACGAAAGGACCTTTATCAGAGATTGATCGAATATTCAATAATCCAAATGAAAGATCGTTCTTACCATCGATAGTAGTGATCGTCTTAGTTGGCTTGACTAAGACACTGTGATCAATAGTCCGAACATGTTTCCTTGGAGGACGAGGGCTCGTGGACCAAATGGAAGGAATTCCACTTGGAGAGACAACCTTAAAACTCCGGCGAGATCCACGATGAACATATTTACGGCGTGGTATAAAAGCAATATCCTGATGTAGGTTTAAAGCAGACGGAGGCTCGCCGTAGTGTACGCGTAGTTGCAACAATTCCGCTACCGAGTATTGATAGAGCGGATACACAGGATGAAAGATTGAGCAAAGGACAATCCACACAATTGAAATCCATATAGTCAGTTTAACGATCATCATTTCCGCAGCTGAAGGAAAATAGAAGAAAAGACCGGCAGCCGCGAACCAAATCGACAGGTGAGCAGGAATCCAGCAATGCCGGCAACAGTCTCAGGTCAGGTAACAGCAAAATCTCAGTGAATCTTGGTGAATCCAAAATCGTGCACCAACATCCAAAAAAATGTATGTATTTCAGGCAGGTGAATAAAACACAGTGAATAAAAAAAACGTAATCTAAAAGTTAAAAACGTTAATATCGTTCAAAGTTCCTCAGAGCAGCGGCTGCTAACAGCGCCAGCGTTCGCTCACTACAGTAAGAGACCTTTAAGTAAGAAATCGTTCAGTCTATGCCTGAAGGCTGCTAAGAAAACTATCACCAAGCTCCAGACAGGCCATGCTAAACTAGCAACTAAAATCATCGACCTCGAATCACGGAGCCGGCGTAACAACATCAGGGTCATTGGTGTACCTGAATCCGTGAAGGGAACACAACCGACAGCTTTCTTCACCAAGATGCTCGAGGTCTTTGGAGGGGTCCTCGATTCACCTGTGGAATGTGAACTGGCTCAGAGAGCCCTGGCACTCAAATCTCCACCCAACCAGCTGCCAAGACCGATCATCATTCGTCTCCTCAGGTTCCAGGTAAAGAATAAGATCATCCACCATGCACGGTCCATGAGTTGTACGAGCATGGATTCAAGCCGGCCCTGCTCTATCCGGCCAGGCTTTACATTAAGATGGAGTCGGGAGGTAAGAAACACTTTCCCACAGTAGCTGAGGCTGGAGCTTTCATTATCACTGAGACCATAGTTTGTCCAAATCCATGTGACTAGGTAGATAGACTTGCACGCTATGACTTACTGTCATTTGTGCTCCTATCTTTTACCGTTCTCCGTTCTCTGATTATTCATTGTTACATTTAAACATAAGAAACCTAAACAAACATCATTCTGATTTAGTTTCTCTTCTATCTAACTTAAGCTGTCATTTTGATGTTATTGGGTGTAGTGAAACCTGGTTCAATAAATTTTCAAATGTCGAACTACTTAACCTTGATGGATACAATCTACACATTAAGTACAGACCAAATAAAATAGGTGGAGGAGTCTGCCTTTATGTTAAGAGTAGCCTCCAAGTAAATATATGTGATTTTTGTTTAAAGGATGATCATTGTGAGTCTTTATTCATTGAGATCAACAATTATGTCAAAACATTTATTGTCGGTGTAATCTATCGTCCACCAGACTCTGCTCTTGACACCTTTTATTGTAAACTGGAAGGTCTATTACATAAACTGAATAATCAAAAAAAAAAAAAAAGAAAAAAAAAGAGTGCATACTTCTTGGTGACTACAACATTGATATTTCTAAGGAAGATGGGGCAAAACATGACTTCATGATCACATTGCATTCCTCCTCCTTTTTTCCCTACCATTGATAGATACTAGATACTAGAGTAACACCTTCATCCAAAACTTTTATTGACAATATCATTACTAATATCCAAAACATCAAGCTGGAGACGGGAGTCGTGCAGGCTGACATCACAGATCATTTTCCAGTTGCAATATTTTTCGGCTCTGGAAAATCGGTCTCTCTTCCACTCTCCAAAATTAAACCTAAAATTCTTAATGAGAAAACCTTACAGCACTTAACTGCTAACTTACAGGCCAAGTTGTGCAACTCATGATGCTGCATATGACAATCTGATAAAGGTCATTCAAGACTCCATCAAGGACACTATTCCTGAGAAGACTGTCAAATGCAGCACTACTCTTCAGAACCCTTGGATTACAAAGGGAATTTTAAAATCTATTAAATGTAAAAGTAGGCTTTACAAATTCTACATGAAAAGTCCTCCACTGTAAATCCTGTAACACACAGCTCTTCCGCTCATCCAAAATAAAGAGTTTGAATTTACAGAAACAGAAGAGATCTTCTCTAGAGTCTTTCTTGTACTCACATCAGTGAGCTGATCGATCTCATCCAGAACATATATACTTTTTTATATATACTGAATAAAAAATTGGGTCTGAAATTTCACATTTGCAAAGCAAAGGAGAAAAAGACCATTAGAAAGGCGGCTAACAAAATCCTGTTGTCTGATATAGTGTGTATGAAATATGAAACATTCCCACTGCAAACTGAATGGCTCAGAGAGCTTTAATGTTTTCCAGGTCATCATAGAATGTTCTGTGCTGGGCTATAAGAGCTCATACAGCTGGGGGACTCATAAAACTGTCATCATACTGAATAATTTAACAAGAGGAAATATTTTACATAGAATATTAGGTAATTTTTTCTGGAGTCTGTCACAGCGTGTGAGTGTGTGTGATTGTGTGTGTGTGTGTGTGTGTGATTCGAGGGCTATGTTTACACTGCCCTAGTGCTTAATTATGATTTAGGATTTGAATGTAAACTGATTGCAGTCCTTAATCGACTTACATGCACAAAAGAAAAATAATAGAGATGGCATACATTATGCTGATATACAAAAGTAAACATGGAGGCCACAAAAGTCAGTGTTTGTGTTAATTTATAAGCTGATGTGCCACAGAACTTGACCCCAAAGAACTAGTTAATTATAGACCAATCTCAAATCTCCCTTTTCTGTCCAAGATACTAGAAAAGGTGGTATCCTCACAATTATATTCCTTCTTAGAGAAAAATGGTATATGTGAGGATTTCCAGTCAGGATTTAGACCGTATCATAGTACTGAGACTGCTCTCCTTAGAGTTACAAATGTTCTGCTCTTATCATCTGATCGTGGGTGTATCTTTCTATTAGTTTTATTGGATCTTAGTGCTGCGTTTGACACAATTGACCACAGCATTCTTTTGCATAGACTTGAACACTTTGTTGGCATCAGTAGAAGTGCATTAGCATGGTTTAAATCATACTTATATGACCACCATCAGTTCGTAGCAGTGAATGAAGATTTATCATATCGATCACCCTAAGTGCAGTATGGAGTACCTCAAGGCTCAGTTCTAGGACCGCTAATCTTCACGCTTTATATTTTACCCTTGGGAGATATCATCAGGAAACATGGTGTTAGCTTTCACTGTTATGCTGATGATACTCAGCTCTATATTTCTTCACGGCCCGGTGAAACACACCAATTTGAAAAACGAATGGAATGCATAGTCGATATAAAAAACTGGATGACGAGTAATTTCTTACTGCTAAATTCTGAAAGAAAAACAAAAAACAGAGTTGTTAATTATAGGACCTAAAAACTCTGCTTGTAATAACCTAGAACACTGTCTAAGACTTGATGGTTGCTCTGTCAATTCTTCGTCATCAGTTAGGAACCTAGGTGTTCTATTTGATCGCAATCTTTCCTTAGAAAGCCACGTTTCTAGCATTTGTAAAACTGCATTTTTCCATCTCAAAAATATATCTAAATTTCGGCCTATGCTCTCAATGTCAAATGCAGAAATGTTAATCCATGCATTTATGACTTCAAGGTTAGATTATTGTAATGCTTTATTGGGTGGTTGTTCTGCACGCTTAGTAAACACACTACAGCTAGTCCAAAATGCAGCAGCAAGAGTTCTTACTAGAACCAGGAAGTATGACCATATTAGCCCGGTCCTGTCAACACTGCACTGGCTCCCATATCAAACAATTTCCTCAAGGTTAAACCCCTCAGATCTCAATTCCAACCCTAACCCTGCGAACATACAGTGGGATCTTTTGTCAAGTGTTCGTTATGATGTGCCAGAGAAATCTGGGGAGCGTAAGACACTGGAAATGTAAGAAAGACCCACATTGCGGGCATTCCCCAGCAGTAGCAGACAGCATCCACATTACACCTTATTAAAATATAAATTTTAGCGCTGTACAGTGAAGGCTGGCTCACTGCTCCATTTGCATTCACAGACACATTCTAATAACAATGCTAACACGCTTCTCTGGAGAGTGTAGAGAGAAGGGTTCTCAGTAACACTTTAGAATACTGTTTCTTACTTACTACATAACTAATAAGGAATTATTGAAGAACTAACAGGTGATTATTCATTAACACAACTCAGTACTGTTAACTACGAAGAAAGATGTGTTAACTAATCAGTATGTAATATAATTTTATGATTGTGTTAAGTAACTGTTAGCTAATCAGTAACTAATATATTCTGTGATATCTCCTAAAGATCTACTATTAATTATCTACTAGTTAAGGTTCAAGAAAAATAACTATGAAATAACTACTACTGAACAGTTATACACAAATAATCACTATAATAATCAGGCTGTGTCCCACAAGTACTTGAGTAAAAGTACAGATACCCAAATAAAATATTACTCCAGTAAAATTATAAGTAGGCCTATTCATTTTCAAAATTACTTGAGTAAAAGGACAAGTATAAAGTACTACTACGGTAGCAGCTTCGTTACAGCCCAATTATTAGCTCATATTGGAAATGAAATATGGATTTAGTTTTCTTCTAAAAGTTTAACTTTTGATTATGAAATGTTTGTTAAAATGTGTGCAGTATACATGTTATTATAGAATAAAATATGCTGTATTAAGAAATGTTCTCATCTGAAATAAACAGATTTTAGTCAAAATGGTGTAGTTTATTATTATTTACGAATAGGTTCACTTTAGAATTCTGCTTCAGGTTCTAAGTGTTCCTGCAGAATTATCTGATAATTCTTTATTAATTTCTAATGGGTTCCCAACATTTTCACTTTAGAATAGGCCTAATGTTTCAGGTTCAAAATAAGTCCTGCAGAATTATTTGATAATTAATTATTAATTACAAATGGGTTGTCTATGTTTTCACTTTAGAATACTGTTTCAGAATCTAAGTAATTCTTCAGGAATTATCTGATAATTCTTTATTAATTACTAATGGGTTCCCAATATTTTCACTTTAGAATAAGCCTAATGTTTCAGGTTCAAAATAAGTCCTGCAGAATTATTTTATAATTCTTTATTAATTACAAATTGGATACCTGTATCTTCACTTTTCCTCAGGCTTTGCCTTACATAAAGGAATTAAATTAATGGTAATGTGGTATATGCTGATGATGCACACATACAGTACTGTATATAAAATATAAAAACTAAGGTAAGTTATCGCAAGGCACTGGAGTCATGATGGGGTTCCTATTGGAAGCTGATTTCTTACAAAACACACTCACAAAACAATTCACTACACAGGCAAAACCTCTATAAAATGTATTGCATGTATTAATATTGCATTTTCATACTACTACTATTATTGCTAATAACATTTATATGAAAGGGTCACAATTGAATGTAATTGTGTAAAACTGTTCATTAGTTGTTACTTCATAGTTATTTTTCTTGAACTCTAACTAATAGATAATTAATAGTAGTTCTTCAGGAGGTATGACAGAATACATTAGTTATTGATTAGCTAACTGTTTCTTAACATAATCATAAAATTATATTACATACTGATTAATTAACACATCTTCCTTAGTAGTTAACAGTAGTGAGTTAAGTGTTAATGAATAATCACGTGTTAGTTCTTCAATAATTTCTTATTAGTAATGTAGTAATCAGAAACAGTATTCTAAAGTGTTACCGGGTTCTCTGCTGTTAGCATGCTGTGTTAGCCAGCAGGTTCTATTCTCTCTGCAGCCATGTACGGTTTCTGTCATCTCATAAAATAATGGGCATCAGAACATCTTCTGCACAGACTATCCTACTTCTTGCATAATTTTCAAGCAATTGCTAACAGGAACTGGTGTTGAGTCACCCAGTAAACAATGACGAATATGCCGAGCGTCAAGGTTTCTTTCTCTCTGGGTTTAAATGTATGTGTTTTTTTCCACTGTAAAGTCACTCATTATGTTACCTTAAAAAAAACACACACACACACACACACACATACATACACACACATATATATAACCCATACATATCAATGTTTCCCCTGCCATTATATTGGGAGGAGGTCGACCAACCCTAACCCTAACCTTCGAAGGTCAAGTTATTTTTATTTAATTACATTTTCTCTGTAGCGCCAGAACACAACAGAAGTCATTTAAAGTCACCTTTCAGATATAGCAGGTCTATACCTTATTATTTTATTAAATAAACTAAATAGCCTTATCTTATTTATTTTATTTACACAACGACATGTAATTTCGGTCTCTACATTATGGTTGCACTCTCTGTATCACACACGCACACACACACATACACACACACACATGAGCACACTCCCACTCCAAGTAGTATTTTTAAATATTAACCGACAATGAAATATAAGGTTGGAAAATATAAAACATTTCATAGGGCCCTAAACATCCACTTTCTGTTAAACCTTTAATAAACTTATGTTAAATTGTGTAAGTTTAATGATTTTAATTAATAAGACATGAAATTTGGCTCGGCTCGGTGTTCATCTTCAGTTCTCTCTTCACAGCAGTTCAGTCAGTGTACTGTTTGAGTACATGAATTACTCCGGGATATTGGTTTGTTTGAACTCAGAGGGAGTGTCAGCCACATTAAAAAAGTTAACAGCTTAAGTCATTTGTGGATTAATGCGTATTAGAGATGTGAACCGTTTAAAACGATTCAGTTCAATTTGGTGAACTGAATGATTCGTTCGCGAACCGGAAATCCAGCTGTTTGATTTGAACTCCCTCTCACACAGACACGGAAGAGAAGACAATGCTGAATAAAGTCGTCGTTTTTGCTATTTTTGGACCAAAATGTATTTTCGATGCTTCAAAAAATTCCAACGGACCCTCTGATGTCACATGGACTACTTTGATGATGTTTCTCTTACCTTTCTGGACATGGACAGTAGACCGTACACACAGCTTCAATGGAGGGACTTCTTATCTTAAACTGTGTTCCAAAGATAAAAGGAGGCCTTACATGTTTGGAACAGCATAAGGGTGAGTTATTAATGACATAATTTTCATTTTTGGGCGAACTAACCCTTTAAGCTTCACAAGCTTTCATTTGATCCAACTTCCACTTTCTTCCATTGAATTCTGCTTATTGTTTGCATTGAATTCAAATTCAACCATGCATTGAATTGGAATTTCAAAGTTAAATTCGTTTGTGAATAGAGCTCAGTGCTGCTATTGCACACATGACCTCCCCAGACGGACTCTTCTATCAGATACACGTCTCACACAGAATCTCATTCAGCGTTTCCCTCCTGCGCTGTCAGTGTAATAACCAACAACTAATAACATAAGTCAATACCACTAAAAATAAAAACATTTCTTATTTTAATTCACCCGCTCACCTCTTTTTTTTTTTCTTTGAAAACCATGAAGAAGCCATAAATTGGGTTTGTATAATTGGAAAAGTCATGCAAATTGTATTAAGTCAGGTAAATTAATAAAGTCCTGTAAATATTTTTAAAAATATTTATTTTTAATCTTTATCCAGCAAATGATGCACCACTGGAAGTCATTGGGCCTTGAATATTGTTGTGGGCAATGGGAGTCCGAGAGGATGAGAAATACTGCACTAAAGTGATGGTCATACATACGGACTGACCTTGCGAGAGAGCTTGCTTGAACCATCACCACTGGGCCCAAATCTCAGGCTCCTGAACAACTGAAAGTCCCTTTCAAACAAAATCCAAATAGGATTCATTTATTGCCAGGTAGGTTTAAAAAATGTTGGTTTGAAATATGTCTCTGGTGCAGGCCAGTTGAGCTACATAATTTGGCGGTATTGGATGAATTATAAAAAAATAAAAATAAATCATTTTAGGGAAAATTGGACCACTAGCATATTTCTATTTTCTCATTAAGCTTTTCATACATGTCATCTCGACCCTTCGGATTCATGGCACACTCTGCTGGCCACGTGTACTGTCATACGGTGATGATTCTGACAGATTCATATTGCAAACAGCGTGGGCTCAAAGTGTGGGGCCTCCTAAAACGAAGCCATCTGTTCTGATTATGAGGACCCTGAAGGAGGCGACTGTGTTGACTGTAGTGCTGCCCTAATGGAATTACAGAGCAGTGTAATCCAGTCAGGCAGCCGGAGGGTCATCCACACCTCTCCTCTCTCAGGACCCCTATTTACCTTCATCCAGATATGCCACCTGTCAGCTCTTGCAGCAGAGAGACCATCTGAGTGAAGAAACATTGTGCCATCACGCTTTTATCTAAATTATGCCGGTTTCCCAGTTTATGACTTGTACAATGTACAATGTACAGTGTACAATGCATTTTCTGCTGTTTGATATTCCAAGACGTGCTTTTAGCCTGACATCACTTGCATAAAATGGTTGTTTGGTCAACGTTGGATTTTTGGAAACCAAAAAACTTCCAAACAGACCCGGCTCCTTTATGTTCTACCAGTTCTGCAGCATCCATCTTCACATACTCCATCTGCAATGCAGTCCACAGCACGGACTAATTGTGCACAGGACGCCTTTGCAGTCCGCTACTGATCCATGCTCATTTTTCCCTTTCTGCAGGCACTTTCACTTTACTTCAGTGCCTGCAGCACAGCAAAACAGATTCATTACATAAATGATAGCTGCACTGCTGCAGTCGCACTGCTCCTGGAACGCACTGACGGACCGCAACCTCATACAGTATGAAAGCTGGAATCCATTAACATGGGTGTGTAAAAAAAATATGCAACGCATATGCACTGCAGATGGAGTTTGTGTGAAACAGGCGTCATAACGTTACACCAGAGCACTGCTGTGTTTACCCTCACCACGCCTCGCAGTCGCTGCTTAGAAGTGCAACATTGTGAAGGGTCCATCTGAAACAGGGTCGTGCGGCCGCGGCGCAGCATAACGTTCGTTACGAACGTTGAGTAATTAAATACATCGGTATGGCCAGGGACGTGCACAGACATTTTGAGGGGCAGGGGCTCAAGTGAAATAAAGGGCACTTCTCATAATTACGTATTTTTTTTCTTCTTTTTTTTTAAAACAAAAAAGTATATATATTAACGCAACACTGACTTCCTTTTTTTAAAAATAATTTAAAAAGTTAATTAATTTTATCTTCCTCAAACTCAAATTTTTAAAAGATGTCTACAAAATAATCAGTTCACACAGAAACCATGTACACATACACAATAACTGATGGTGACTGACAAGGACATAGTTTCACATTTGAGGGAGGACTGTATCATCACCATCATCAAATAAAACCTTCAAAATCCACATTTAGATGGAGTTTGTTTTAAACCTACTACACTCAAAAAATATTCTGTGGCTTAGTAAATATTTAACTTAATTAATTTAATAAAATCTCTGAAAATCTTACTTGATTGTTTGAATTAAACTTACCAAAATAATTGAGTAAAAAGTAAATAAAATTAAATAAAAGCCAATGTCATGTATGTATTTGTGGTTGTATGGAATACTATTTTATAAAGGTTTATAGAGGAAATAAAAAAAAAAGTTCATAAATAAAAAGTTAATTTATAAATATTGTTATTTTTAATGTTTAATGTGAACTTATTTCTACTCAGTTTTATTTATTAATGTACAGATGCAGTTACTCAGATTTACTACATTTTTATGAGTGTAGCCTATCCTCCATCTGTTTGCATCTGTAGATTTCTTCTAGATTCACCAATTTAGATTTCTAAATTTCAGGGGGAAAGACTCTTGATGTAAGCCATTAACTAACTGGGGACGTTCTTATTTTATTAACTTGTTTTATTACATGGCCTGGTCGATCTCCAATGTAGAATGCGGTCTGTTATTTCTTGATAACAGACCGCTGTGCAGAGTATAACAGACCGTTGCCATGAAAAACAGAGCGTTGCTATGGACTCACAGGATTCTAACCGTAGAGACGGAGCGTACTATTTTCTTTAGCGGAAGCAATACAATCGGGTTTAAATCAATAAACTCCCTTTTAATATTTTGTGTCAAATTATTTATTTATTTGGTAGGTAGCCATGTAATAAGCAGGAGGATAATGTATAGCGATTATCCCTTACACAGCTAGTGGGTATTGGGGGGGTTTGGGGGTCAATGAGCGCTTCAGAACTCCTGACCTGATATTTAGATATACTATTATTCAATAAATATATTTGTTTGACAGGGAAGCTGTGCGCAAACAGGAATATATATTATTTTTTCAAAAAAAAAAAAAAAAAAAAAAAAAGCACCCCAGAAAAAAGGGCACTTTCTCTCCAGGAATAAAAAGGGCAGGTGCTCAAGCCCCCTTTGATGTCTATGTGTGCACGTGCCTGGGTATGGCTGTATATTAAAAAATTTATATAGTAGAGAAAATTAACACTGGTTTTCGGTATGAACCTGTTTACCTCCCAGCACTATTTCAGAATACAGCCAAATGTATTTAATCAGTTCTGCAACACAGGCTTAACTGAAGGTTAGTGAATCCTGTTTGTACAGTGTTTGATTATGCTGGATCTGAATAGCTGTTATTAAAAGACACTCAGTGTATGACATCTGCATCCTTGTTATCTTTCCTGGTTTGTCAACAGCTCATTATTAATCTTTGTATTCATCTTTTCGGGTTTGCAAAACATTTAAAACATGTTATAATAAACACACTAACCTGTGTGAACATTGCAAATCATTGCTCTTTCAAGTCTGGAAATTAAATGTATTGGTTGAAAAGCCTATGATGATGAAATCAAAGTATGGAAAAAATCATTCTTTTTTAGTTCTGATAGCAAGAGGAGGTTCCTATCTAGGTCATTTGTAAGGCTGCATCTATACTGATAAAGAGCATTTGTCTATATGAAGACTCCTGTACATGTACCTCAAGTGCTTTTAAACTACAAGTATCATTTCCAAGTCTGTGTTTAGCTGCTGGAACAGAATCAACCATGTCTCGTTGGCTTAAAGCGAGATCATCAAACAAAGATGACAAACGTCATATTTCTGATTCTCTTCAAGTGTTCTTTCTTTCCATCTTTCTCTCTGTCACTCACCTTTTGTAAATCAGAATGAGAAAGAGCCTTTATTGCCAAGTGTGCTCACACACACAAGGAACACCCTTTCCATCACAGGATGTTTTCAGCAGTTTCACAATAATGAACTGTGGATGAACAGTATCTGAGATGCTCAGTCTATGTCTTATGTTTAATGTGAATTTGGATCTTTCACCTTCTCCAGTCCATTGGCAGTTTGAAGGAGACAATGAAGTCACATCCAGTCCACCTGCAACCGTCATTGTCACTTCCACCTAATGAAAAGCAGAAATCAATAGCTGGGATTTATGGGGAGGAAATGAAATGTCTCTTTGTTGTGCTGAAGGAGGGAATGTCTGTCAGAGAAGGACTCTAATGGAGCCATTTTGAGAGGACAGTGACACACCACTGAGCCTGGAAATGTCTCGTTTGTGTCCATCCTCGGGAGAGATAAAGACAGAGAGAAAAAAAACATCACCATTCCAGACGCTAGAGGGTTAGAGCTGTGCATGTGTGTAAGAAAGAATAACTGCACACACAGAACACACAAAATGGCTATGTCAAATCTGAAACTGCAATCAATAAAAGTACGACTGATTATTTCAGGAAAAAAATAACATGATCTCACAAGATCAAGCTTGCAAAACAAGCAATAATTTAATTAAATGACAAAAAGTAAATGAAAATGAAAATTAAACTTGGCCTACATATTGTTATCTCTTAAAACGTATTTATTTATTTTTTTATGCTAAAAGAAATAATTACCCAAACTACTACAGCAATAGCATCTTTAAATACGTCTGCGTATAATACATATTTCCATATGATATATATATTCTTGCACAGGTTGACTACATATCTAAACCAACTCATGCAGCACAGAGCATTAAATAATACTCAGTGGCTGGCTGTATTGTGTGTGTGTGTGTGTGTGTGTGTGTGTGTATGGAGCAGGTGATGCTAGGCCTGATCTCACACTGTCACACTGCACAGCTGAGATCAATCACTTGTGTTCTAAATTCACCATTTAGAAATAGCCAATCAATTGTGGAAGCCGTTTAAATGTTAATGGCTCAAAATTGTTTTTGTGGGCAGTTGATGTAGTTCCTTGTTTTCAGCTCAATGGATGCTGAAACCCCTCAGGGATTTTATCAGCAAATAAGCCCCTTGCCTCGCAGGGCCAGATGCGCTCGTTCCTCAGCTGAGAAATGTCTGTGCAAAAATTGATCAGGGTGTAAATGGATCCTGTTTAACTGTGGCCATTTCACTAAATAGGAGAACATTCAATAAATGAGATGCGGTTCTTCTTTTTTCTATGACATTTCATTAAATACAAATTGAATGTCCACCAAGTGCAACGTCTCTCACATAGTCTCTCACAAGCTTCGATCAGTCACAAACAGCACAACAGGTCACATTTGACAGCGTCAGTCTGAAAGCAGGAAACAGAGAACGTAACTCAGGAAGGACATGTGGCTACATAAGAAAGCCATTAGGACGCTTGGATGCAGTCGGACCAGCTCATGTAGGATTCTAGTCATCACTCCCGATAGGAAAAGGAATGACAGTAAAGTCTCAGAGACATCATGTGACAAAGGACATGCCAATGTCCAGAGTCAGGGACATTGTCATGGTACAACCTGAGGTCACATTATAATAACACAAGACAAGAACTTCCTGTGATCAGTGTGTGAAAAGAAATCTGATCCTAAACCCAATTCTGGCTATTTTCAACATTTACTGGGGTTAGTCAGTGTTTTTAATGTCATACAAATCCAGAATATAAGTGTTTTTCTCCCACCACCCACGTAAGAAACCCGGCCCAATTAACTACTGTTTTTTTTAGACAAACACCAGGGTTGTGTGCTAATTTAATTGTTGTCTGAATTCACATCTCTGTGTTTACAAGTAGAAATTGATTCAACATTCACTGTTTAAATCCCTTTTGACCATTGCCTAGTTTCTGTTACACTTCACTTTCAATTGCTTACATATTAATTACTGAAATGCTGGAAAGTATACAAGACCAATATTTCAAATCTGCTCCACCACAGGATAAAAATTGTACAGTAACTGTATATACATAAAAATATAAACCAAGCAGCTTTATGTTTACCTCAAGTAAGTAAGAGATAGCATTAACCTATTTCTGCAATTATCTCCCCATTTTAATAACATTCTTTATTTTGAGAGACACAATCTTGGGGGTGCCTATTCTCCATTGTGAAATCACCATCTGAACAAATTCATGGCTTTCAGCACTGAGGTTCTGATTTTTTTATTTTATTTTTAGACGTCTACATGAGAAAGAATAACCATCTGGATCTAGTTAATAGACTGTTTTTCAAGTGTTATAACAGTAGTAAAGAATGGTTGGTGTGTCCAGTCCTCTGACCGCTGAGCAAGTCTCTCCTCCAGGCTCTGGTCAGCTCTCAGTGGGGACAAGGACGAGGTCTCCTGGGGTTCGTATGCCCCTTTAATTGTATTGACAACTCACTGTATGAGGCAACACATGAGTAAAGTCCTGTGTTTTTCTGAAGAGTCGCTTAAACCTGTTCAGAATCAGAAATAGAATTAGCTTTATTGCCAGGTATGTTTACACATACGAGGAATTTGTTTTCATGACAGAAGCCCCCACAGTGCAAAAGACAGTGACAGAACGAAAGCACAGATAATAAAATAATAAAAATAGGTAAATATGGAATAACAATATACAGATTGACAATTTTATGTACAGGTAAATTACAAAAGACAGTTTTGTATATCCAGTTATATTATGTGCAAATACTAAATGTAAACTAATTATGTGTAATAGATAAGTATATAAGGGTATAAACGTTGTCAAGTAAAGTCAAGTCAAGTCACCTTTATTTATATAGCGCTTTAAAAATACATTGCGTCAAAGCAACTGAACAACATTCATTAGTAAAACAGTGTGTTAATAATGCAGAATGATAGTTAAAGGCAGTTCATCATTGAAATCAGTGATGTCATCTCTGTTCAGTTTAAATAGTGTCTGTGCATTTATTTGCAATCAAGTCAATGATATCGCTGTAGATGAAGTGACCCCAACTAAGCAAGCCAGAGGCGACAGCGGCAAGGAACCGAAACTCCATCGGTGACAGAATGGAGAAAAAAACCTTGGGAGAAACCAGGCTCAGTTGGGGGTCAGTTCTCCTCTGACCAGACGAAACCAGTAGTTCAATTCCAGACTGCAGCAAAGTCAGATTGTGCAGAAGAATCATCTGTTTCCTGTGGTCTTGTCCTGGTGCTCCTCTGAGACAAGGTATTTACACGGGATCTGTATCTGGGGCTCTAGTTGTCCTGGTCTCCGCTGTCTTTCAGGGCAGTAGAGGTCCTTTCTAGGTGCTGATCCACCATCTGGTCTGGATACGTACTGGATCCGGGTGACTGCAGTGACCCTCTGATCTGGATACAGACTGGATCTGGTGGCGACGGTGACCTCGGAACAAGAGAGAAACAGACTAATATTAGCGTAGATGCCATTCTTCTAATGATGTAGCAAATACATCGGGTGTTATGGGAAGTGTTTCCGGTTCCGGTTTACCTAATTAATGCAGCCTAAAAATCCTTTAACGGATTTGGATATTAAAAGCATATTAGTATGTTATGTGTATGCCAGGTTAAAGAGATGGGTCTTTAATCTAGATTTAAACTGCAAGAGTGTGTCTGCCTCCCGAACAATGTTAGGTAGGTTATTCCAGAGTTTAGGAGCCAAATAGGAAAAGGATCTGCCGCCCGCAGTTGATTTTGATATTCTAGGTATTATCAAATTGCCTGAGTTTTGAGAACGTAAAAATGCAGTTTTACAAATGCTAGAAACGTGGCTTTCTAAGGAAAGATTGCGATCAAATAGCACACCTAGGTTCCTAACTGATGACGAAGAATTGACAGAGCAACCATCAAGTCTTAGACAGTGTTCTAGGTTATTACAAGCTAAGTTTTTAGGTCCTATAATTAACACCTCTGTTTTTTCTGAATTTAGCAGTAAGAAATTGCTCGTCCTCCAGTTTTTATATCGATTATGCATTCCATTAGTTTTTCAAATTGGTGTGTTTCACCGGGCCGCATAGAAATATAGAGCTGAGTATCATCAGCATAACAGTGAAAGCTAACACCAGGTTTCCTGATGATATCTCCCAATGTTAACATATAAGTCGTGGTAGTAATGCACATATCTTCACAGAACTGATATAAGGTGTTACAGTCTCTGTGAGCTCGTCCAGCAGCTTCAAAAACAATCCAATCAGTGAAGTCGAAACAGGCTTGTAAAACCTACTCTGTTTCTTTAATCCATCTCTTCACATCAATTAATACAAGTTTAGATTTATCTGTCCTCTGCTGATTCTAATTGACAGAGAAAGGTAAAACAAAGAAATCATCGCCTCAAATTGGACTGAAAGACAGCGGAGACTAGGACAACTAGAGCCCCTAGTTTTGTCTGGTCAGAGGAGAACTGACCCCCAACTGAGCCTGGTTTCTCCCAAGGTTTTTTCTCCATTCTGTCACCGATGGAGTTTTTTTTTTTTTTTTTTTTTTGCTGCTGTCGCCTCTGGCTTGCTTAGTTGGGGTCACTTCAATTACAGCAATATTGTAGACTTGATTGTAAATGATTGCACAGACACTATTCAAACTGAATTGAGATGACATCACTGAATTCAATGATGAACTGTCATTTTGCTTTATTGACACACTATTTTCCTTAATGAATGTTGTTCAGTTGCTTTGACACAATGTATTTTGTTTAAAGTGCTATTTAAATAAAGGTGACTTGACTTGACTGAGAAGACAGAAGTGACATCACTTGACAAAGCTCTAAGAACTGAATGCACAGTTCAAATCCATTTACTGCTTATTAGGAAACAACCCGAATACTAAAGAGATACAGGGCCGGTCAAAGGCATTGGATCACCAGTTCAAGCCTAACTATTATTACCAAATCTGATGAATAGAAATAATCAAGTCATCTCAAGTGAACAAAACTGTTTAATTATCTCAGGTTCTTTACAGTCATTACTGTGTCTTTAAATGATGGACGTTTGTCAGACAACTTCTTAATGACTTTAAACTCTAGTGAAGCAGGAACATGTGTGAATATACAGTGAGTATACAGTTCCTTTATAATCCACTCCAACTCCAAAAAAAAAAAAAAAAAAATGATGATCCCGAGTTCAAATTCTGGCTGGAGGACCTTTCCTGATCCCAGCCCCTCTCTCTCTCCCACTTTACTTCCTGTTTGCTCTACACTGTCCTATTGTTTTATATATGTAGAATCCCTCCTGCCAGGGTTTGAACTCAGCACACCTATATCACAACAGCATCATATGTCAGTGTGCTGCTCAGTGCCCACTAAGCTATCGTTGCCGATCACATTTTTTTTTTTTTTTCAGTTTTGCAGAGAAATTCATATGTCATCTTAAAAAAAACAAAAAACATTTCAAACGTGCAAGCAGAAGCCTTCAGAAAATGTTTTGATGATTTGATGCACATCGATTCGGGGCTTCCACCATGAGAAACAGGCATCATTCATGGAGGGGACTGCACTAAAGTCAGTTATCACTCATTACCCAGCATATGTGCTGAGGCCGGGTGGGCTAGTGACTCAAACAGATGAGCAGCAACCCTCCATCCCCTGGACTCGTTCTGTAATGTCAGGCCGTGCCAATCACATGGACCGAAACCTTTACTCTTCTCCCCATCCTCCAGACAATCTTTCACTCAAGTTGCTTTGCAGAAAGAAGTCAAGCTTTTAAAAAGCAGTGGACATGGGTGGCTGCGTTTCGTGGAAAATTCAGATGCTGTATGCTTCCCTCGTATTCAACCATCAGCCTTCACAGCAGCTATGCATATTAAACCGGGGGAAGGTTCATCTTACAACTCCTGCGTGTGGAGAAAAAGCAGCTTTCTCTATAGATATCATATATCATGCAGTCCGTCACATTTATGACACAGAAAACCAAAGTAAACTGGCTGAATGTGAGTTCACAGGAGCATAGTCGCAGCCGTCAGCTAGCGGTGATGCATACGCACCACATTCACTATCTAATGACATCTAATGGCCTGACCATTTTCTAAAAAGTATGAACTCTCTGGTCTGAAATGTTCTTAGAAAGGGAAATCTGGAAGCCTGTGCATCCATTACTGTCTGACTGGCTTGAGCATTTTCTAGCTTTTGAGTCATATATGCATACATGGTTAGCAAAGTGTTGACATTAGCATGACATTAATGGGGCTGTCAGTATTGTTCTCATCTCAGAGTAGCCTGTTTCTGTTCATATCAATCTGACATAGTAATTGCTTCGGCTGACATAAATGTCCAGATCAAAGTGCAATCAAAACCATGGTACATATTTGGGCAAATGGTTGGTGTTTATGAATTATTTCCCAGATCATAATTTCACACAGTCACTGACATCCAAGAGAAGAGTTTGAAAGTCAAAGCTAATGTCAGTAATGGAGCTTTATTTTTCTTTCTGTTCCCTTCTATCAATCACTCTCTGTGTACACATATTGATATATTTAATGTTATTGAATGTGGTTAGGCATGATGAACTTCAAAGTTTTGAGCAAAAATGTTAATTTGGAAAGATTTGAACATTTAAAAACAGCTGGTATTTGAATGCCTACATTATAACTGTCAATCTCTCTTTCACATTTGGAAAAAGCACAGGAATTAGGTAGTGAGTGTGTGATTTTGTCTTCCACACCAATTACTATAGTATACACCAATATGTCAGTCTCAATCTCTCTCAACATGCAATGAGTCAACAAACATTGTCTAACAAATGTTTTTAAAAGTGCTTATCTCATACACATTCAGTGAACTGACATTGCCCATTAAATACACTGAAGTCTAAGCCATTAACAGAGAAGATACTCAGTCCATTTTAAACAGCCACCTAACTAATGCATAAGTTAGCACATTTCCCAGTGAATCCTACGATCCATAGCCATGTCTTTATCTCTTATTACTACCTGTCTACATCGGAGCGGTCGACCACTCTTGATGTCCATTTACTCTAACCCTGTCGATGCATTGTGTCTCTGTCTTGTGTAAGACTGTGTGTTTGTGTTTAGTCCTGGCTGTGTGAAATTATCTAGAGCTCCAGAATTGTGGAAATGAAAGCCAAGGGCTTAATGATTCTCTCTCTCTCTCTGTGCCCATGTGCTGAGTGAGTGGGCGGAGCATTGAGTGTGAGTGTTTGGCATGTGCAGGTAAGAGTGGTATACTCTTTTTATCTTTTTTATTTATTTTCGTGTTTATTGTTGGTCAGTCTAGATTGGGAGGGTAAGGTAGTTTAACATACCAGAGTGGTTGCTCCTGGTATTGTATCAGCAGCATGGCTTCCTCAGGTAGTGGGAATTTTGATTTCCTGACGAGGTGTCATGGTATCAAAGTAGACTTTGCTGTGAATGTGGAAGAATGCAGTCTCGCTATAGGCAGTGGCGTAGCCAGGGGAGGGGCCATGGGGGCACTGGCCCCTCCTGAAAACTGATTGGCCCCCCAGTGTGCCCCCACCCTTCTACTTGTCTGTCACTCACAAATTCAAATTATAATCTTTCAGTTTAGTAAATAACTATGCTTCTCAACGAGGACCAAGAATAGCGAGCTGCTGTTTTCCAACGAAAAAAGCACCTATTTTAAATAGCTTATGTTTTTCGATTAGCGAGTTGTTGCAGTGCAAGAAGTGTTTGGTACTAACGTTAACGTCTTTCGGTGTTAGACAGACCAGGTTCGATGACGATGTTATCTCCTAGAGCAGACCAAGATGCTAATCATTATATTTACTATGCTCCTCTGATGCTGAATGTAAAAGGGGTTTACTGCGTTACGATTAACTTTTTTTTTTCGGCCCGAACGTGCCGATATAGGCAACAACGCAATTTAAAGCAATGGTTTAAAAAAAACTATAATAGCAATTCTAATAAAGTCATTATTGAATCATGCAGTCGATTAGCGACTTTTTTCACTCAAGTGAGGTGACGAAACAAATCGTGTAATGTTTATCTAACGCTCCACATTTGAGACTTTTTTTTAAGTCTATATGGGTGAGACACATGCAAAAACATCGTTTTTTTTACTGGTCAATTTTGAGATTTGGGGCTGTTTGTCTTCAGTAACATGTCTTCTTTCAGACTTGTGGTGAAAAAAAGTCCAAAATACACATATAGGTCTTTATTTTTCTACACCTTTAGTCTATTTGCTTCTGTAGATTCCTAATAAATTCAGTTGGCGTTCTAAATCACCATGGTGCTCCGCGATTGCTGTCTGCACCCTGGAAAGCTCTCTCTCCCTCCCTTCACAGAAGTTATTGACAAAACGTCATTTGATGACACCCAGAAACATACATAATTATTTAATGCATGATTAAATAGCAAAATAAATAACTAATACTAAAATAACACTGGACTAATAAAGCTATTCTAAACTGTTTTATAGGATCCACATATTTTACATGTTAAATTAAAGCTACCTTTTTGAACAAGTAGCTTTCTAACAAAGTATGGATATATGATATTTTTAAATCAATATGCTCAAGATTAATTAGCCTTGACATAAGTAGATTTTGTTTATTCATCAATGCAAATTTACTGCAACTGCTGCTATGCAAATTGAATGGGATGTGGATAATAAACAAAAACATATAATGAAATTATATTAAATTTATATTAGTTATATTAATTAATTAATTTTGTATTTATTTCTATGAATTATTATTCATTAGCAGTTATTCTGCATTTATATGAATAAGGCTATTATATATATATATTATATAAGGCTATTATAAATAAATTATATTATTATTATTTGTGAGTTGTACACTATTCATACATTGGATTATTTTATTTATTACAGTTTTTCTTTCACTTTTGTAAAGTGAAAAGTTAATACAAATTGTATTTGATTTTTTTTTTTTTTTTAGAGCAGTGAATAACTGCTATTAAAATATAATAGGGTATCACTGTTTATTACTGATTTTAAAGGTTACTGAACTCTTGAAATGATTTGGATATACAGTTCAAACAACACAAGGTTGGCCCCTCTGTATTAATCGTGGCCCCTCTTGTGCCCCCCAGTTGAAAAAATCCTAGAATCGCCCCTGGCTATAGGTGAAATGACTGGAACTGAAAACATCATGTCGGCATCCCGTATGAACAATGCTATTGTGATGTTCAAAAAAAGACAGTTGATTTAGCGAACCAGCTAGTTGAAAGTGGTGTAGTAAACAATGGAATGTTCACCCCAGTGCTTCTCCTCTTTACTCCATTGAAAATAGTCACTTTTTCTAATGTGCCACCTTTTAAATCGAATAAGGTTTTGATTGGAATGCTTTCTTGTTACAGCAAACTTGTTTCTCCAGTAAAGGATATAAAGTCCTTTCTTAAAGTGACCAAGAATGACAGAAAAGTAAGAGCTGAAGAATATTTTCCTGATGTTCTGCAATTCATTCAAAAGGCGAAGATTTTTAGGAATGATGGAGGTTTCACTAACCAGGGAGTGTATCAGCTAAAGAAAATTCTTGCCTAACTTAATGAAACTTAATGCCCAACCAAGGCTCATTGCCAGTCAAGTCAAGTCACCTTTATTTATATAGCGCTTTAAACAAAATACATTGCGTCAAAGCAAATTAACAACATTCATTAGCAAAACAGTGTGTCAATAATGCAAAATGATAGTTAAAGGCAGTTCATCATTGAATTCAGTGATCTCATCTGTGTTCAGTTAAATAGTGTCTGTGCATTTATTTGCAATCAAGTCAATGAAATCGCTGTAGATGAAGTGACCCCAACTAAGCAAGCCAGAGGCGACAGCGGCAAGGAACCGAAACTCCATCGGTGACAGAATGGAGAAGAAAACCTTGGGAGAAACCAGGCTCAGTTGGGGGTCAGTTCTCCTCTGACCAGACGAAACCAGTAGTTCAATTCCAGGCTGCAGCAAAGTCAGATTGTGCAGAAGAATCATCTGTTTCCTGTGGTCTTGTCCTGGTGCTCCTCTGAGACTAGGTCTTTACAGGGGATCTGTATCTGGGGCTCTAGTTGTCCTGGTCTCTGCTGTCTTTCAGGGATGTAGAGGTCCTTTCTAGGTGCTGATCCACCATCTGGTCTGGATACATACTGGATCCGGGTGACTGCAGTGACCCTCTGATCTGGATACAGACTGGATCTGGTGGCTACGGTGACCTCGTAATAAAAGAGAAACAGACTAATATTAGCATAGATGCCATTCTTCTAATGATGTAGCAAGTAAATAGGGTGTTATGGGAAGTGTTCCCAGTTCCAGTTTACCTAATTAATGCAGCCTAAAAATCATTTAACGGATTTGGATATTAAAAGCATATTAGTATGTTATGTGTAAGCCAGGTTAAAGAGATGGGTCTTTAATCTAGATTTAAACTGCAAGAGGTTTGCCATTTTATTCTCTAAGAATTTTATTTTGAAAGTTAGTGCCCAGTTTGAAAATTGTTCTTTTATTTTTATCTGCACATATGTCCCAGTCAATACCATGGAAATAATGATTTTTCTTGATACTTTAAGTATTGTATTATGTACTTGTAACACTGAGCATTGTATGTTTTATAGGGGTTAATTTCAATTGCACCGAGAGCATCATTGATAGAAATCACGTTGAACCACATATGCCCTCACAAAACTGACTTATTCAGTTAGTAAAAACCCATGAGACTGTTGAAGTTTGGAGGAATTTCCATGGTATTCAAAGGCAATATACTTGGGCTCATGCTTATGATAACTAGATTTCACTGGCAAGGTTGGATAGATTTTATTGTTTTAAACACCAGCTTAATCTTTTTAGAAGCTGTTGAAATTGTCCAGTGGGTTTGTCTGATCACAGTTTGTTACAGTGTGTTGTATCTCGTTGCTAAAATCAAGCCAAAAAGTGCCTAATGGGATTTTAATAGCAACTTGTGTGACAATAATTTTAAACAATTTTTTAAAAGAGTTTTGGATTAATTTTAGAACTACAAAAGCTTATTTTCAATGTTTGCAGCAATGGTGGGATATTGCAAAAGTACAAATTAAACCGTTGTGTCAGCAATATACTCTCAGTGTCACAAGAGACATTACCCGTTCATTGAAAACAGTTGAGAAAGAATTGGAAAAGCTTCAGATGCTAGTTGGTAGTACATGTAATTTGGCTCATTTCGATTCCTTTAATAAGTAGTAAAAAAAAAATAGTTAAATTATTAGATACAGTTACACAAGGAGTTCTGATCAGATCACTCTTTCAGAGCATAGAATTGACGGATGCACCTTCAAAAATTTTCTTCAATTTGGAGAAGAATGGACAAAGAAGATTTATAAATGCTTTAATATCTAATTATGGATCTTTTCTGACTAATTCCTCTGACATTCGAAGAAGAGCGGTTAGTTTTAATGAGGAACTGTTTAAAAGTGAACTCATGCATGAACAAACTGCTAATGGTTTTCCTTGAGAATCTGCCTCAGTTATCTGAAGAGGCTAATGCTGAGCTAAAGCAAAGCTTTAACTCTGGAGGAGTTGGAGAAAGCTCTTCAAAACATGGAATGTGGGAAAGCGCCTTGAATTTACAGGTTGTCAGTTGACTTTTGAAAGTCTTTTTGGCTGGAGGTGGGTCCGGATCCTTTGGAGGTGCCTAAGGAAAGCCAGGCCAGTTGGCGGGTTCCCTCAAGGCGATTCTCACCTTGTTGCCAAAAAAGGAAGACCTAAATGACATAAAAACTGGAGACCAGTTAGTTTGTTGTGCAATTAATAAGCTTTCCAACGCTCTGGAAAATAGATTTGGAGAAGTTTTGGAGCAGGTGATCCATCCTGACCAGACCTATTGTGTACCTGGTAGACACATTTTTGATAATATATCTTTTATTATGGATATTTTGGACCTTGGTAAAAGTCTCAAATTAGATTTTGGACTTTTGTTACTCGATCAAGAAAAAGCTTTTGATAGAGTTGGGCATAAGTATTTTTGGGATGTTTGGAGGCGTTTGGCTTTAGTTCCAATTTTATTTAAATGGTTAAGGTTTTGTACAGTGATGTTGAGAGTATTTTGAAAGTTAATGGGGACTTATGCACTCCTTTTAGAGGTGTAAGGCAAGGGTGTGCTTTGTCAAGTATGCTCTATGCTTTCGCAATAGAGACTTTTTTAAGTACCATATTTTCTGCATCATAAGGCGCACCGGATTATAAGGTGCATGCTAAAACACATGGTCTAAGAAAAATTTAAAAAAAGGTAACGGAAGCAAAACAGTGAGTTTAGTTTAACTTTATTCTACTATTTAACAATACACTAACATTATTTTTTAATCAAACTTCTCCCACAAATCCATCAAAGTCCTTATTTTCTGTGTCTGAATTAAACAGCTGGGCAACAGCTTTTGAACAGCTTTCGCCATTAAAGATGCCAGCGTACGTAGTGTACGTATTACATCCCTGTGTCAGTGGGAAATGGTCCGACAGTTAATCAAGCGGAGCACCTACCAAAGTCCAACAACAACATTTTTACAGATTTTGGAACTCAGTGCACACGTAAGGCACACCAGATTATCAGGTGCACAGCTGATTTTGGAGAAAATGTAAGGCTCTTAGGTGAGCCTTATAGTGCAGAAAATACGATAAGTTAAGAGCAGATTTGTATGTGTAACGGAGGCCAGAGAGTAGTGCTGTGCAGGTAAACATCACTCCCCGATATCAAGAGACGCACTAGCGACAGACGCTAGTGGCTGTAGCCATTTAGCCTCCTTGTTAGTGCGTCCGCCTCCCATGCCGGAGACCTGGGTTCAAGCCCCACTCATTGCGAGTGCGAGGATCATCAGACAGGACTCTGGAGAGAGGGGTTACATATGGATTGCATATTCCAAAATGTCTAAATGTTTTTTTTTTTTTCACCTTTATTTAACCAGGAAAGTACTCGTTGAGATTAAAAATCTCTTTTTCAAGAGTGTCCTGGCCAAGATAGGCAGCAGTACAACCATACATACAGCACAGAATACACAATAACATAAGACAACTAAAATAGCAGATACAACAACCACAAATCCTTAGCATATCATGCAGAACAACTACAGCCAGATGGGGCTGCTTCCAAGTCAGTTAATATCCTCTTAAAAGTAACCAATGAGACAAGCTTATTAAGTTTCAAATTTTTCAGTAAATTGTTCCATGCAAAGGGAGCAGCAAAGTTAAAAGCCTTTTTCCCCAGCTCAGTTCTAACATTTGGTACAGACAGAAGAACAAGATCCTGGGACCGAAGATTGTAAGTCCCTATATATTTTACACTGATGTAGGTCAGAAGGTAGGATGGAAGAAGACCTAAAATAGCCTTATATATAAAAACATACCAGTGTTGAAGTCCCCGAGTTGACAGAGAAGACCATCCAACAAGTTCATACAGTTCACAGTGGTGAGTGAGAACTTTAAGACCAGTGATGAACCTCAAAGCTCCATGGTATATAGTATCTAGTGCATGTAAACTTTGAGACGAAGCGTGCATATATAAAACATCACCATAGTCAATAGACATAAAAGTACTAGCAACTAACCTCTTTTTAGATTCGAATGAGAGACAGGATTTGATTCTAAAATAAAACCCTAGTTTAAGTTTTAATCTTTTTGCCAGCTGCTGAATATGAGAAGTAAAAGAAAGAGATTCATCTATTAAAATACAGAGATATCTGTATTTAGAAACACATTCAATCTTCTTACCCTGAGAAGTGATGATTGAAGGCAGATTTAAGCATTACTTTTGTTTTTTCAGCATTTAAAACAAGTTTCAGATCATAAATGTTTTTTTTGAAGCATATTCAAATCAAATTATAATTGGGAGAGGGCCTAGACTGCTGTAGATGCTAAGCAATACAGTACAGTGTCATCTGCATAAAAATGAAAATTTCCTTTCAATATGTTTTGATTTATGTCATTTATATATAAAATGAAAAGCAGTGGACCCAGCACTGATCCCTGTGGAACACCTTTTGTTATTTTGAGATAGCTAGAGGTATTTCCCTCTGCCTGCACACACTGAGTTCTGTCTGTAAGGTAATTAACAAACCAACTTACAGTTTGTTCAGAAAGTCCTGCTCTCCACAGTCTGTGCTTAAGCACTGTGTGGTCCACTGTATCAAAAGCCTTAGAAAGGTCAATAAAAAGGGCTGCACAATGCTGCTTTTTTTTCTATGGATTCAATTAAGTCATTTAAAACCTTAAGACCTGCAGATGTTGTACTATGCCTTTTTCTAAAACCGGATTGAAAGTCAGATAGAACATTTTTACTGTCTAAAAAATTCTTTAATTGATCACTGACAAGAGACTCTAAAACCTTGGCCAGGACAGACAATTTAGAGGTCGGTCTATAGTTATTTAATATAGCAGGGTCACCACTTTTTAACAGGGGAACCACAAAAGCTGATTTCTAGATGGACGGAATGACATTTGTGTTCAAGCACTGATTAAAAATATTAGTTAAAGGCATGGAAATAAAATTAGCTGCTAACTTTAAAAAGTAAGGATCCAATTTGTCAGGGCCTGCAGATTTTGTTGTGTTTAAGCTGATAAATAAGATGATAATTTAAACAAAATGTGTTTAAATTATCAGCTTATGCGGAGGATGTTGTTATTTTATTTATTTGTCAGAATGATGTTGAATTGCTGTTAAAATGGTTAGAGTTATTTGAGTGTTAATCTACTATTGTAAATTGGTCTAAAAGTGAAGCCATTTTGGTTGGAAGATGGTTAAATGGAGAACCATACCTCACAGATGATTTAACTTGCACTAGGGAGGGCTTCAAGTATCTAGGAATGTTTCTAGGTAATGAAATGGTTGTAAAAAAAATTTTTGAAGGAGTGGTTGAAAAAATAAAGGGTTGCCTTGATAAATTAAAATTTTTGCTTCCAATGATTTCATATATAGGCCGTATATTGATTATCAATAACTTGCTAGCGTCTTCTCTATGGCATCGGTTAATGTGTGTTGATCCTCCATCAAACTTCTTTTTCAAAATTCAGTCAATTCTGATTCATTTTTTTGGGGGATAAACTGCACTGGGCTCCAAAAGCTGTTTTGTATTTGCCCAAGGAAGAGGGTAGTCATGGACTACTGCATTTGGAGCAGGACATCAGCTTTTCGGCTTCAGAATCAGAATCAGAAAGAGCTTTATTGCCAAGTATGCTTGCGCATACAAGGAATTTGTTTTAGTGACATAAGCTTCCAGTACACAGAGACAACAACCCACAGACAGAAAAAGGAGAATTACAAATTGGCAAATAAGTGTATAAACATTTATGCTATAAATGATAATGGAATAGGATTGAGTGAGATGCAGGAATGTTCTAGGATGGAGGGTTAACAAATAAATATAAGGATATTGCACATTTATAAGCATAAGTAGGGAACATTTAACTGTTCATGAGGTAGATTGCCTGGGGGAAGAAACTATTCTTGTGCCATGCTTTTCTGGTATTTGCGGCCGGCCAGATGGCAAAAGTTCAAAGATGGGGTGACTTGGATGTGAGGGATCCAGAGTGATTTTCTGAGCCCTTTTCCTCACTCTGGATGTATACAGTTCTTGAAGGGTGGGCAGAGGAGCGCCAATAATCATTTAGGCAGTCCGAACAGTTCTCTGTAGTCTTCTGATGTCTGATTTTGTTGCTGAACCAAACCAGACAGTTATTGAAGTACACAGTACAGACTCAATGATGGCTGAGTAGAACTGTTTCAACAGCTCCTGTGGCAGGTTAAACTTCCTCAGCTGGCGAAGGAAGTACAACCTTTGTTGGGCTTTTTTCACAATGGAGTCAATGTGATTGTCCCACTTCAGGTCCTGAGAGATGGTGGTTCCCATGAATCTGAATGACTCCACTGCAGCCACAGTGCTGTTCATGATGGTGAGTGGGGAAAGTGCAGGGGGGGGGGGGGGTGTTCTCCTAAAGTCCACAATCATCTCCACTGTTTTGAGAATGTTCAGCTCCAGGTTGTTAAGACTGCACCAGACAGCCAGCTGCTCAACCTCTTATCTGTAAGCAGACTCATCACCGTCCTGGATGAGGCTGATGACTGTAGTGTCATCTGCAAACTTCAGGAGCTTGACAGAGGGGTCTTTAGAGGTGCAGTCGTTGGTGTTAGAGCCCTGCACGGGCCTCAAATCTAGGCCCGAGCCCGGCCCTGGGGCCTCATTTATAAAGCTTGCGTACGCACAAAACAGGGCTAAAAACGTGCGTATGCCAGTTCCTGCGCAAAAGGTGGGATTTATAAAGAAAAACTTGACGTGAAAATATGCGCACCTACACGCAAACTCTGACCCATGCGTACGCATATTTTGAAGACAAAGCAGTTTGGCGACACTGATGGTGAGTTGAGGAACTGACTGCGGATAAAGGGAATTAACCCTTTGCAAAATGGCAAAATTTACTTTGACATATTTCAATATTTACAATATTTACAAGTTGCTCATAGGTCCCGGTTACAACAGAAAATACAAATAACATTAAATCACCATTATGGGTCCTAAAGATACATACATGCATGTTTAGTTTAAAGACATAAAAGGAACCATATGTATATATCTTAAATGGATGTAGGCCTATCACTCATTATGTGATTAATGTGATAAGGTGTAAATGATTAAATCTGATAGCTGAAAACATAAATAGCCTACTGCAGCAACACTTAAGTGCATATTGTATGATGGATGCGCTGGCACTGCTGGAAGACTATGCCAATGGCAGACTTCAGAGGGAAAGAGTATTCAGGGACCGTGAGGATTTCCTAGCCCATGATGATGAGTGGCTAATAAGCCGCTTTAGATTTCCTAGAGCCATGCTCTTGGATCTGTGTGCTGAACTTGGCCCAGCATTACAAAGACCAACAACACGGAACCGCGCCATCCCGGTACCAACCCAAGTACTTTCAGTTTTAGGATTTTTGGCAACCGGGACATATCAGCGGGAAATAGGCGACAGGTAACTAAGTGTACTTTTTTTTTTTAATGCAAAACCTTATTGATTTTAACATTCCTATTAATTTGTCATAGGTCTGGGATTTCACAGCCATGCCTAAGCTCATTAATGCCTGCAGTTTTGAAAGGGATTATTCAAATGACCAATCGATACATAAAGTTTCCTTACACTGTTGGAAAACAGGCCAATATCAAAAGGCAATTTGCAGCAATGTCCGGTTTCCCAAATGCAATCGGCGCAATCGACTGCACTCATATTGCTATAAGGGCTCCATATGTAGATGAATTCATTTATGTGAATCGCAAACATGTGCATTCAATAAATGTGCAAATTATATGTGACGCCAACTTGACTCTAAGGAATGTTGTGGCACGATGGCCTGGTTCTACACATGACTCTTTTATTCTAGCGCACAGCAGTGTAGGGAATTGACGTAGGGCAGGTGCCGTTCGCGATGGCTGGCTTCTGGGTAAGTAAATGCATATAATTTTTTTATATAACAGTTAAAGCCTATTGTACAAATAATCTGTTATACTTTACAGGTGACAGCGGTTACCCACTCAGGCGCTGGCTACTCACCCCATTCTCAAACCCTCAGAGCGCAGAAGAAGTGCGCTTTAATGATACCCACGCTCGTGCGCGCTCAGTAGTTGAGAGAGCCACTGGCCTCCTCAAGTGTAGATGGCGTTGACTTGATGCTTCGGGCGGTAGACTTTTATATCAACCAAAAAAAGTATGCCAGATCATCATGGTATGCGCTATTTTACACAACATTGCATTGATGGATGGTATCCCTGTTCCTCCCGACCTACCACAACACCAGCATGAAGAGCCTGACCCACACCCCCTCCCCAACAAGAAGGACATCATCAGGGAGCAAGGCTCCGTCAGGAAGTAATGCGCCATTTGTGAAGAACAACAGTGCAAAGGTTCATTTTTTAACAAGATCTTTTAATGTAGATGCAATGTCACCCAGCACAACCCTTATTTGCTTAAGCTCATCTGCGATTACAGTAATTGCATTAATGGTGTCTCTCTGTGTCTGCAGAACAGCCTCAGTCAGCACCAGGCCACTTCCCGCCGTGCCATAAGGTCGGGACGCACTTGTGCTGGGGACCTCGGGAAACTCCATTGCCCCTGCAGACTCTGCGCTGGGAGTTTCGTCACACTGGTCTCCCGCAGACTCTGCAAGAATAAGGACTAAACCAATTGTACACTCAAAAAAATAAATTGTTGAATGAACATGATTTATTCGTAGCACCCATTATGCATCTAATCAAATCAAGTAAACTTGCACTGCTTCGAATAATAATTTAGTTACAAATAACAATAATGAATCATTTAACATAAGTAAACATGTTATATTCTTATTAATCAGACATATTTGTATTTTGCAAATCAAACAAGTGGCTAGTTGACTTTTTTGGGTGTATAATTTACTTTGTTTCATTGAGCACACAAGAAATAAAGTTATTTACCTGGTTCCCCTGTATCCAGCACATCTGTGTCTCCCTCCCTCTCAGACACAATGCCACACACACTGGTTTGGCCGAGAATCGAGGCCATTCGGGTCTCCATTGGGGACAAATCGGGGGGCACCTTTGCCCCCACCAGTCGCACACACACTCTGTCGGTGAGAGGCAAGCCGTTTCTTTGCTCCCACCTTAAGATCGGACCACTTCTTTTTTACATCTGGAACCGTCCTGTTTGCCGAAGCAACTGCGTTTACCGCAGCAGTGATGTGTTGCCACTCTAAATGTTTTTTTTATTGGTAATTCCACTGCTGTGGCCACCAAACAAAATAGCCTTCCTGTCATCCACCTCACTCACAAAAACCTCTATTTCTGCCTCAGAGAAATTTAGCTTCTTGCCCTTGCTCTCCATTGCTGCCATGATTTTGTTTTTAAAAAACACAAATTTCCTTGCTCCTTTTAATATGCATGGCCAATGAGGTAATTTGCATTGTCTATATATGGTTGAATGTGGGTGGATAAAGGGTGGTAAATGATTTTTTTGTGCGCGCAAATTATCAGGTAGGCTGTGATTTACAAAGTGAAAATTGCGTGCAGGTGTGCGTACGCATGGTTTTATAAATCTGAATTTTTTTTACGTATGCTATTTTTGGCTTTTGTGCATACGTAGAGTTTTAGTAAGGATCCTACGCAGTTTTATAAATGAGGCCCCTGGCCCGAGACGCACAGGCCCTATCCCGACCCGTGTCCGACAGCTCATCAGAATTATCAGCCCGAGTCCGACATGAGCCCATGTTTTAATTAATTAATTTATTTAATTAGACAGCGGAAGCCTGCCCTTTTTGCAGCAATTAAAATAGGTCAGTTTTGTGTTATGTTTCTTTTCATTTCTTTATCAAGTTAATTTAGAAAAATGTTGCATTTTTTTAAATGACGATTAACGTTAATCAGCCGAGCCGACAGCAAGTAGCCTAAAACATATTTAATCAATTAAGCCTCTCAAATTAACGCTAATACTTTACTTGGCTACAATAAAATTCATAGATATAAAACACTTCAAGCATATCACACAGACAGTTAGTTTAATAAATGTTTATTTATTAAACCACAGTGAGTAAAATGAAACAATTTGAGGCAGGCCTGCAACAGTGCTCACAAACGAAATGAGAAATAGCCTACAAATTAAATTAAATCAATTAAAAACAAACATGCAGATTATCTTACCTCGAAAATGAACCACAGAACATGTCCATTCTTTTTTTCCATTTTCCAACAGTTAAATGAAAATAAAGTCCAGTCAAACGAAAAGTTAGAACAGTCTCTTACAGAGCATCGTGGAGAAAAAGAATAGCATCCAGAGTGGAATGTTTTAACCCCGTCCTCCTCTCTTCCCGCTGCGCTGAAGGCACATTCGCTGCTGCTGGCGGGACACTAAACACAGAGCGAGCCAGTCTTGACAGTCGCGGTAGCAGGGTCTCGTGCTGTTTCCACCATAGCAGCAAATCTCGTCCATCACCTTCCATGTTGTGACTGAGGCGCTTGTATTGCTGTACTTCATCGTCGTCATCCTCGTCCAGCTCCACAATGTTTTCAAACTCGGTCAGTGCTCTCTTCTTTGCTGCGTGGCCCGCAGCAACAGGTGCAGACACAGAAATGCTCGCCACTGCATGAATCATCATTTTATAATTATTAGTTGGCCAACTAGGCTATGATTAATACATTAATTTAGAGGCCTATAATAGCTACTACTACAATAAGTGGATATAAGTGAAATATAATCGTGGGTCGCGCTGACGGAAATACGTGCGTGAGACTGTCATGTCAGTATGTCAGTGTAATTATAACGGGATGAATTATCAGATTATGAAAGTTAAGAGGTTATGAAATGTCTTTCTTTGTTTTTCTATCGCCGACGTCAACTTCTCTCTTTTATTTTTATTAATGCCTAAAAATATAAATAGAAGGATAACCCAAAAAAGGCCCGAGACCCCGGCCCTTGTGAGCTATAACGTGAAAATTGGCCCGAAGCCCGGCCCTAGGGGCATAAATAAATCGGGGCCCATCGGGCTCGGGCTGAAATCCAGGGCTTTAGTTGATGTACAGGGAGAAGAGCAGAGGGGAGAGAACACATCCCTGAGGGGCACCAGTGTTGGTGGAGCAGCTGTTTGACATGAATTTCCTCAGTCTCACTAACTGTTGCCTATCTGTCAGAAAGCTGGTGATCCACTGACAGATAGAGCTAGGGAACAGAGAGCTGGGTCAGTTTGGTCTGGAGGGTTGTTGGGATGATGGTGTTGAAAGCCGAACTAAAGTCCACAAACAGGATCCTCACATAAGTCCCTGTTTTGTCCAGATGTTGCAGGATGAGGTGCAATCCCATGTTGATTGCATCATCCACGGACCTGTTTGCTCGGTAAGCAAACTGCAGGGGGTCCAGTAAGGGTCCAGTGATGTCCTTCAGATAAGCCAGAACCAGTTTCTCAAACGACTTCATGACGACAGACCTTAGAGCCATAGGTCTGTAGTCGTTAAGTCCTGTTATCTTGGGTTTCTTTGGAATGGAGATTATGGTGGAGCGTTTGAAGCAGGAGGGCACTTCGCACAACTCCAGGGATCTGGATTGGAAGTAAACTGGTCTTCCAACTTTTTAGCGCAGGTCTTTTTAGCCGCTCTAATCTCTTTGTTCAGTGTGTTCCTGGCCTGATTGTACAAGACCCTGTCCCCATTTCTATAGGCATCCTCTTTGGCCTGACGAAGGTGTCTGAGTTTTACTGTAAACCATGGCTTATCATTGTTGAATGTTAAATAAGTCCTGGTAGGAATGCATATATCCTCACAGAAACTAATATAGGATGTTACAGTATCTGTGAGTTCGTCCAGATCGGTGATAGCAGCTTCAAAAACACTTCAATCAGTGAGGTCAAAACAAGATTGTAAATCCTGCTCTGTTTCGCTGGTCCATCTCTTCACAGTCTTTACTACGGGTTTACCAGATTTAAGTTTCTGCTTGTAGGTCGGTATAAGATGAACCAGACAGTGATCAGAACGTCTCAAAGCTGCTCGTGGAACAGAGTGATATGCATCCTTTATTGTGGTGTAACAGTGATCCAATATATTACTGTCTCTGGTGGGACATGTAACATGCTGTCTGTATTTTGGCAGTTCACGGGAGAGATTGGCTTTATTAAAGTCCCCAAGAATGATTAAAACAGAGTTCGGGTGTTGTTGTTCTGTGTCTGTGATCTGATCAGCGAGTTTCTGTAAAGCTGAGCTCACATGCGCTTGTGGAGGAATGTAAACACTAACCAGAATGAACGAGTGAAACTCCCGCGGCGAATAGAATGGCTTGCAGTTGACAAACTGCATTTCTAGATCAGGACAGCACATCTTCTTTAACACAGTTACATCTGTACACCCCCGTTCATTGATGTAAAAGCATGTCCTGCCGCCGCCGCGCGATTTCCCCGTTGATTCTGCTTCGTGGTCAGCTCTGAACAGCTGAAAGCCCGGCAGATGGAGCGCGCTGTCCGGTATGCCGTCATTCAGCCAGGTTTCAGTGAGACACAGAGCGTTTTGTTGGGTAGAGAGCGGAGATTAGCGAGATGGATGCTAGTCAACGGCGTTCTAAATCCGCGCTTCCTGAGTCTGACGAGCGCTCCCGCTCACTTTCCCCGTCTGCGCGTCCTGAAGCGTTTGATCAGAGCCGCTGCTCCTCCAATAACAATGTTCAGTAAAACGTCTGTATAATAGAAATCCAGAAAAATATCCTGTGGTGTGTTCTGCCGAATGTTCAGCATTTCATCCCTGGTGAAACTGATCGTGTTTGTTAAACAAAAAACAGGAAAAACTAACAAAAACAGTACAAACACTGGATATCCAAGCACTGAAGCAGCCATGTGCGGCGCCATCTTGGAAAGTGTAATGAAAGTGGCTTCAGTTTGTACAGAAACTTTTTTCCGAACCTGTGGACTCAAACTGGAGATCTATAGTTTTCATGATTCTGCAGTCTTTTTTAAGTTTAGGTATGTTCATGTTTTTGTTCTGGTTGAATCCCAAAAAGATGGATTTATCAGTCCCTCCAGAAAAACGCGATTATGCGATCGCGTGATTTAATGCATAATCAGCCAAAGGGCGCATATTTATGCGGGGATGGCTGATTTCAGGAAGCAAAATATGCGGGGGTAGCATGATTTCATAATCCCTGTATTTTCGTTGCAAAAAAAAGTCACATTTATCTTAGCAGAAAGTTGAAAAATGTTGCGTTTACTTCACACAAGAAAATCACCATTATTTTCCAATGGGAACCTTATGAAGTGACGTAATTGCGCGACGTGAAAATCATCTGTGAAGCCCGCGGTGAAACCAGGGTGAAGGACGCAAATCATTCTCATAACAAAAATAAGCGCAAAAGACCGCACAAAGCAGTTACACGGTGTGTTACATGACAGTGGGGGCAAATTATTTTGAGAGAGGGATGAGGATGAGTATGGCGAATGATAGGCCAGTCTTAAAGGCTACGCAGTTAGTTTTCATTTTCACAGTGGACTGTTGTAGTTTCATTCAGAAGTTGATGCACCTCTACAGTTGTAAGATTGTACTTTTTTGTTACAGAATAATACCAAAACCTTACAGTTGTAAGTATATTAGTAGTATGTAAAATAGTTTACTTTGCAGTAAGAGATTGCACTTTGCAATTCCTGTAAAACAGCATTTTTAAAATATTTTATTTATTCATTTGTGCAGAACTGAATATTCCTTTTGTAAAGCTAGAGAACTTGTTTGACTCGATGTTTTGTAAGTTTGAGCCTTATTTAGTATGCTTGCTTATCATAGTTAGTCATAAGTAATGATTCTTCACAGTAAAGTAGTAGTGAGAACAGGGTGTTGGGGGATCACCTTTTTTTCTCTTTTTCATCAAACCGCAGTTTTTGCAAGTTCCTGCAATTGCATCGCATAAAATTGCAAAAATATTCCATCGCATTTTTTAAGAAAACCTGCCGCAAAATCAAGGAATTTTGCCCACAACAATCACAAAATAAATCCGCGTTTTTCTGGAGGGACTGATTTATCCAACCTTCCAATTTTATATCGTAATGCTTTGAAGGTGTGGACTATGTCCACTGTGCAAAAACCCTGTGGAATAAGTTCCTTATACTGTTTGTTGCAAGAACCTTTAGTCTGTGGTTCATGTATTGACATAACTCTTAAGGGTCATTTCCCTGCACTCAATTGGATTCTTTTCTCTTCTAAGATTACAACTTTTGAGTGCCTATTACAGTGTGCTGGAAAAGACTTCAGAAATGTTGACTCAGTTGCTGGAAATTTGGGCCTTCATTTGAAATGTACAGTCACTAAACTTCTTGAGCAATGGAGAGCTGCTCTCACAACAGAAGAAATCAAGTTGCTAGATGACTACTATGAGGGGTTAATTGGTCCAAACAGTGATGATCCATTTCCTGTTTTGTCATTATTTCCCTATTTAGAAGATTGTAATGGTGTTTTCTTGCACTGTAAAGATGTGACACTAATTGGCTTAGAGCCAGCTTTTGGAAAATAAATTTATAAAATGTGTGTTAAATCTTTTTTTTTTTTTTTTTTTTATAATAAGAATGGATACTCCCTGCCATAATATTTTACATTTGGAATAGGATGAGTACCCTGAATGGAGAGCATTGTACAAGTCACCATTAAATAAAAAACTTGAGGATCTGCAGTGGAGAATTTTACATGGTGCAGTTGCAGTTAATGCCTTTATCTCAGTTTTAAATCCAGATGTTGGTCATGATTACCCCTTCTGTCTGCAGAGAGAAACTGTATTTCACACATTTATGCAATGTTCTAGACTTGAACCTTTCTTTAATGTTTTACAGAATTTATTTTTGGGTTTTGGTGAGACTTTTCCTATTAGGATTTGTATTTGTGTTTTTAAATATGTTCAGAGAAAATGATTTAAATGTTAGTTTTTTACATTTTTATTAGGTCAGTCTAAAATGGCTATCTATGGTACTAGGAAACATAAAATTGAATGGAACATGAGGTATAGTTCATTGCCATTTTTTAAAATTCAGTAAAATCTAGAATTCTCAATGATTTTCGGTATTTCAAAGCTATGGATGATCTTCTTTCTTTTGACTTGATTTAGTGTAATGGTGGAGCTTTGTGTGAGGTTGTTGAAAACAACTTGGTCTTTGCCCCCCATTTCCCCTATTAAAAGGGTTGGGTACCACTGATCTAAAACACAAACAGTTTTATGCATTTAAAACTATAGAAATGTGAAAAATTAACAAATGCTTTATATCATACATTTACTTGTAATTTACATTTTTATATTTTATAGTTATACTTACATCCCTTGACCCCTTCCCTAAATCTATAATTTCCAATCATTTTTAATTTAATTAAAACATTTTTAAAAATAATTTTTACAGAAAGTCATATACAGTAGGTGGACAAACAGAATGAGTAACAGGCGAGTAATAAGCAGAATTCGCAAATCTACTGCCAGGTGGCACAAAGGGAGATTGGAAACTGAATGTAATTGTAAAATGATGGTTTGTAAACGGAGATGAAAGGACGAAGTGAAACATTATAAATATTGTAACATCCTTAAAAGCCATTAGAAAATTTAGAGTGAGTTAATTTCAAAACATGGTATAGTCTTACTGTCGTTGGACAGTGTTTTCTCTACTTCCTGTTGGCCTTCTGTATCTAATCATAGCTCCGTGTAGCTGTTTTTATTTTATATTTTTTCTCTATAATCTTTCTTACTATCACTGTCTGTTTGTTTGTTTGTTTTTTAAGTTGTAAAATATAACTTAATTCACACCATATTTCTGATATTATCGATCAATCTTATCAGATTAACTTTGATCGTTCACTCTTCCGTGACTGCAGTACACCTGCAAAGCGTTAGCACTCGTTAGCTTGTCATTAGGATTTTCTTTTCTCCTCTCCTCTCCTCTCTCACGCTGCAGTTTTTCACAAGTTCATCAAACAACCGCAGTAAGAATATTTCATCAAGCACGGTGAGTAATGGCTTCGCCTACTATCGTTATTTGCACCTCTTGCCACATGTACAGTTTATCTATCTCTGTCGCTGATGAGGGATTCACGTGTGATAAATGCAGGGAAATAGTTAGGCTGACAGAGAAGATTTCAGAATTAGAGACACGCATCCAAACTTCAATTGAGTACAGTAAGAATGTTAGGGCTCTAGATACGGCTTTGGATGCGTCTAGCTCAGGGACTCCTGTACATTGTCCGGTTCCGGCAACAGAGCCCCTGCAGCAGGGCAACTGGGTGACGGTGAGGCAGCGTAGTCGTGGGTCAAAACACCGCTCTTCTGTTCCGATCAAAACATTAAACAGGTTCTCCCCACTCAGTGATGCACCCACTGAGAAACCTGATGAAAGTGCTCTAGTTATTGGTGATTCTATTGTACGGAACGTGAATATAGAGACACCAGCCACCATAGTCAAATGTTTACCGGGAGCCAGAGCGCCTGACATCTTGGCAAATTTAAAAGTGCTGGCTAATGCTAAACATAAATACAGTAAGATTGTTATTCATGCCGGCGCTAATGATGTTCTACTTCGCCAGTCGGAGATCACTAAAAATAACTTTAAAGAGGTGTGTGAACTTGCAAGCACGATGTCAGACACTGTAATATGCTCTGGTCCCCTCCCTGCTTACCGTGGTGACGAGATGCATAGCAGATTGTCATCACTCAATGGCTGGATGTCTAACTGGTGCCCACAGAATAACATAGGTTTCATAGACAATTGGACGAGCTTTTGGGGCAGACCTGACCTGTTTAAAAGAGATGCTCTTCATCCCTCCTGGGGTGGCGCCACTATTCTGTCTAGAAATATGGCACATAGTCTTAGTGTTTATACTTGACCAACTGGGGCCCAGGTCAGGAAGCAGACAGACTGGCTAAACCGACCGTCTGCTAGCTGCCTCCTGTCACAGAGGTCAGTTAATTCTCAGCACATAGAGCCTCTTTCACCTATATATCACACTATAGAGACTGTGTCTGTTCCCCGAACTAGAAAATACAAAAAACGTCCAAACCAAGTTAAGGTTAACAATTTAATTGAGGTTCAACAAATAAAAAACAAATGCAATATGGATAAACAAATGATAAAGATTGGCTTATTGAATATCAGATCCATTTCTACGAAAACACTTTTTGTAAATAATATGATAACTGATCATAGTATAGATGTGCTCTGTTTGACAGAAACATGGCTAAAACCTGATGATTACATTATTTTAAATGAGTCCACCCCCCAAGATTACTGTTATAAACATGAGCCGCGTCTAAAAGGCAAAGGGGGAGGAGTTGCTTCAATTTATAACAACGTTTTCAGGATTTCTCAGAGGGCAGGCTTCAAGTATAACTCGTTTGAAGTAATGGTGCTTCATATAACATTATCCAGAGAAACCAATGTTAATGATAAATCCCCTGTTATGTTTGTACTGGCTACTGTATACAGGCCACCAAGGCACCATACAGACTTTATTAAAGAGTTTGGTGATTTTACATCCGAGTTAGTTCTGGCTGCAGATAAAGTTTTAATAGTTGGTGATTTAAATATCCATGTCGATAATGAAAAAGATGCATTGGGATCAGCATTTATAGACATTCTGAACTCTATTGGTGTTAGACAACATGTTTCAGGACCTACTCATTGTCGAAATCATACTCTAGATTTAATACTGTCACATGGAATTGATGTTAATAGTGTTGAAATTATTCAGCCAAGTGATGATATCTCAGATCATTATTTAGTTCTGTGTAAACTTCATATAGCCAAAATTGTAAATTCTACTTCTTGTTACAAGTATCGAAGAACCATCACTTCTACCACAAAAGACTGCTTTTTAAGTTATCTTCCTGATGTATCCAAATTCCTTAGCATATCCAAAACCTCAGAACAACTTGATGATGTAACAGAAACTATGGACTCTCTCTTTTCTAGCACTTTAATACAGTTGCTCCTTTACGCTTAAGGAAGGTTAAGGAAAACAGTTTGACACCATGGTATAATGAGCATACTCGCACCCTAAAGAGAGCAGCCCGAAAAATGGAGCGCAGCTGGAGGAAAACAAAACTAGAGGTATTTCGTATTGCTTGGCGGGAAAGTAGCATATCCTATAGAAAAGCATTAAAAACTGCTAGATCTGATTACTTTTCTTCTCTTTTAGAAGAAAACAAACATAACCCCAGGTATTTATTCAATACAGTGGCTAAATTAACGAAAAATAAAGCCTCAACAAGTGTTGACATTTCCCAACACCACAACAGTAATGACTTTATGAACTACTTTACTTCTAAAATCGATACTATTAGAGATAAAATTGCAACCATTCAGCCGTCAGCTACAGTATCACATCAGACAGTGCACTATAGACCCCCTGAGGAACAGTTCCACTCATTCTCTACTATAGGAGAGGAAGAATTGTATAAACTTGTTAAATTATCTAAACCAACAACATGTATGTTAGACCCTATACCATCTAAGCTCCTAAAAGAGGTGCTTCCAGAAGTCATAGGTCCTCTTCTAACTATTATTAATTCCTCATTGTCATTAGGATATGTCCCCAAAACCTTCAAACTGGCTGTTATTAAGCCTCTCATAAAAAAAAAAAACCACAACTTGAACCCAGAGAACTTGTTAATTATAGAACAATCTCGAATCTCCCTTTTCTGTCCAAGATACTAGAAAAGTTGGTATCCTCACAATTATATTCCTTCTTAGAGAAAAATGGTATATGTGAGGATTTCCAGTCAGGATTTAGACCGTATCATAGTACTGAGACTGCTCTCCTTAGAGTTACAAATGATCTGCTCTTATCTTCTGATCGTGGGTGTATCTCTCTATTAGTTTTATTGGATCTTAGTGCTGCGTTTGACACAATTGACCACAACATTCTTTTGCATAGACTTGAAAACTTTGTTGGCATCAGTGGAAGTGCATTAGCATGGTTTAAATCGTACTTATATGACCGCCATCAGTTCGTAGCAGTGAATGAAGATGTATCATATCGATCACAAGTGCAGTATGGAGTACCTCAAGGCTCAGTACTAGGGCCGCTACTCTTCACGCTTTATATGTTACCCTTGGGAGATATCATCAGGAAACATGGTGTTAGCTTTCACTGTTATGCTGATGATACTCAGCTCTATATTTCCTCGCAGCCCGGTGAAACACACCAATTTGAAAAACTAATGGAATGCATAGTCGATATAAAAAATTGGATGACGAGTAATTTCTTACTGCTAAATTCAGAAAAAAACAGAGGTGTTAATCATAGGGCCTAAAAACTCTGCTTGTAATAACCTAGAACCACTGTCTAAGACTTGATGGTTGCTCTGTCAATTCTTCGTCATCAGTTAGGAACCTAGGTGTGCTACTTGATCGCAATCTTTCCTTAGAAAGCCACGTTTCTAGCATTTGTAAAACTGCATTTTTCCATCTCAAAAATATATCTAAATTACGGCCTATGCTCTCAATGTCAAATGCAGAAATGTTAATCCATGCATTTATGACTTCAAGGTTAGACTATTGTAATGCTTTATTGGGTGGTTGTTCTGCACGCTTGGTAAACAAACTACAGCTAGTCCAAAATGCAGCAGCAAGAGTTCTTACTAGAACCAGGAAGTATGACCATATTAGCCCGGTCCTGTCCACACTGCACTGGCTCCCTATCAAACATCGTGTAGATTTTAAAATATTGCTTATTACTTATAAAGCCCTGAATGGTTGAGCTCCTTTTACATTATACTCCTCTACGTCCGCTACGTTCTCAAAACTCAGGCAATTTGATAATACCTAGAATATCAAAATCAACTGCGGGCGGCAGATCCTTTTCCTATTTGGCGCCTAAACTCTGGAATAACCTACCTAACATTGTTCTGGAGGCAGACACACTCTTGCAGTTTAAATCTAGATTAAAGATGCTTTTAATATCCAAATCCGTTAAAGGATTTTTAGCCTGCATTAATTAGGTAAACCGGAACCGGAAACACTTCACATAACACCGTACTTTCTACATCATTAGAAGAATGGCATCTACGCTAATATTTGTCTGTTTCTCTCATGTTCCGAGGTCACCGTGGCCACCAAATCCAGTCTGTATCCAGATCAGAGGGTCACTGCAGTCACCCGGATCCAGTACGTATCCAGACCAGATGGTGGATCAGCACCTAGAAAGGACCTCTACTGCCCTGAAAGATAGCGGAGACCAGGACAACTAGAGCCCCAGATACAGATCCCCTGTAAAGACCTTGTCTCAGAGGACCACCAGGACAAGACCACAGGAAACAGATGATTCTTCTGCACAATCTGACTTTGCTGCAGCCTGGAATTGAACTACTGGTTTCGTCTGGTCAGAGGAGAACTGACCCCCAACTGAGCCTGGTTTCTCCCAAGGTTTTTTTCTCCATTCTGTCACCGATGGAGTTTCGGTTCCTTGCCGCTGTCGCCTCTGGCTTGCTTAGTTGGGGTCACTTCATCTACAGCGATATCATTGACTTGATTGCAAATAAATGCACAGACACTATTTAAACTGAACAGAGATGACATAACTGAATTCAATGATGAACTGCCTTTAACTATCATTTTGCATTATTGAGACACTGTTTTCCAAATGAATGTTGTTCAGTGCTTTGACGCAATGTATTTTGTTTAAAGCAATATATAAATAAAGGTGATTGATTGATCTTAGGCTATTCAGTCTACGCATCAAAAATTTAAAGAAAAACCTTTACACAAAGGCTCTTATGCTTGCTATTGTTATTAAACAGTCATTTACATATATTTATTTATTTATATTTACATTATATATATATATATATATATATATATATATATATATATATATATATATATATATATATATATATATATATATATATCTGGCTGGAGTTGGCCTAGGGACCCCACAGCCCAGAAAGACCTGAAACCAACACAAGCACACAAAAACATCACTAAAGCTCAACAGGTCTCATGGAAAGATTAATACCTGCACAGCAGATATGCTTTAACACACACAGCCCAGCTTCATTCAACATCAGTGCAACTCTCTTCTCAAGCTGGACATGCTTCAGCAAATAGGGCTGCAAATGACTACATCTGTTGATTATTTCTTCAAATAATCAGATAAAAATAGATATGACCGGTGTCATGACCGGTGTATACACACTGTTATAATTAAATCCAGTTATACTGTGTGTTGTTATCCCTCACAGTTTTTAGCAGTGCTAGGGGAAACACTTAACGCAAGTTAAGTCATCAGATTACAATTACATTAATTGTATATTTACAAGAAAATATGAGATACCTTTTTAAATAAATAACACAAGTATTTTGTTTTCCCGTTTCCTGACTTACAGCTCTCCTGTCTGGAGCTTTCTTCAGCCTGAGCCTAATTCATTTCTCTTTTGGTGTGAAAGAGCCTACAGTTGCCAAAAATATAACTTTGGGGCTTTACTATATAAACTTTTTTATGAAGTAAAAATTTCCCCAACACTGGTTTTACTTTCATAAATTAACATTAATGGTAATACATGTAGAATTTAAAACTATCCAACAACAAATATTTCAGCAGTTTTTATTCTTGTTTAACACTAATTGTGCTCCGGCTGTCTGAGATGCTTTCAGTGTAGTGAAACGAGTCACATGCTACATAAAAATACTTTTTAATTTAATTTAATTTTGACAATTGCTGAAAATGTAATTTATGTGCTGAAGAAAACATGTCTCAAGTGAGCTTATGCATCTGTTTGAATATGATCTGTGACTTTTCTACTACCTAGATGTGCTATTTGATAGCAATCTTTCCTTAGAAAACCACATTTGTAGCATTTGTAAAATTGCATTTTTCCATCTCAAAAATATTTGTAAATGAAGGCCTTTGCTCTCAATGTCAAATGCAGAAGTGTTAATCCATGCATTTATGACCTTAAGGTTAGATTATTGTAATGCTTTATTGGGTGGTTGTGCCGCACGCTTAGTAAACAAACTACAGCTAGTCCAAAATGCAGCAGCAAGACTTCTTACTAGAACCAGGAAGTGTGACCATATTAGCCCGATCCTGTCAACACTGCACTGGCTCCCTATCAAACATTGTATAGATTTAAAAATATTGCTTATTACTTATAAAGTACTTATAAACGTCCGCTATGGTCTCAAAACTCAGGCAATTTGATAATACCTAGAAAATACCTAGATAATACCTATCAAAATCAACTGCGGGCGGCAGATCCTTTTCTTATTTGGCGCCTAAACTCTGGAATAACCTACCTAACATTGTTCGGGAGGCAGACACACTCTTGCAGTTTTTAGGCTGCATTAATTAGGTAAATCGGAACCGGAAACACTTCCCATAACACCCTATGTACTTGCTACATCATTAGAAGAATGGCATCTACGCTAATATTTGTCTGTTTCTCTCTTGTTCCGAGGTCACCGTAGCCACCAGATCCAGTCTGTGTCCAGATCAGAGGGTCACTGCAGTCACCCGGATCCAGTACGTATCCAGACCAGATGGTGGATCAGCACCTAGAAAGGACCTCTACTGCCCTGAAAGACAGCGGAGACCAGGACAACTAGAGCCCCAGATACAGATCCCCTGTAAAGACCTTGTCTCAGAGGACCACCAGGACAAGACCACAGGAAACAGATGATTCTTCTGCACAATCTGACTTTGCTGCAGCCTGGAATTGAACTACTGGTTTCGTCTGGTCAGAGGAGAACTGACCCCTAACTGAGCCTGGTTTCTCCCAAGGTTTTTTCTCCATTCTGTCACCGATGAAGTTTCACTTCCTTGCCGCTGTCGCCTCTGGCTTGCTTAGTTGGGGTCACTTCATCTACAGCGACATTGTTGACTTGATTGCAAATAAATGCACAGACACTATTTAACTGAACAGAGATGACATCACTGAATTCAATGATGAACTGCCTTTAACTGTCATTCTGGATTATTGACACACTGTTTTCCTAATGAATGTTGTTCAGTTGCTTTGACGCAATGTATTTTATTTAAAGCACTATATAAATAAAGTTGACTTGACTTGACTTCATTAAGAAATTGATTTTCTGTATTAATCTGTTAATCTATGGAAAGGGCACATGGTATAGTAGCACACACAACACAGAAAGTGTTATTGACTTAACAATAATGTCAAATGACATTGCAGGAATCAGCACAACACACTCTGTTACCTTAATTTAGAGGTTTCATCTGGTCTCGTTGAGACATATAGTTGAGTATCATCAGCATAACAGTGGAAACTAATCCCGTATTTTCTAATAATATTACCAAGGGGCAACATGTATATTGAAATTAGCAGAGGACCTAAGACAGATCATTCTGGCACTCTATATTTTACTGACGATAAATGGGATGACTCCCCATTTAAATAAGCTAAATGGTAGCAATCGGACAGGAAGGATCTTAACCATCTTAGAGCCTGCCCTTGAATACCTGTATAGTTTTGTAATAGATTTATGAGTATGTCATGATCTATGGTGTTGAAAGCAGCACTAAGATCAAGTAAAACTAGCAATGAGATGCAGCTTTGATCTGACGCAAGAAGCAAGTCGTTTGTAATTTTAACAAGTGCAGTTTCTGTGTTATAGTGGGGCCTAAAATTGTTCATACAGATATTTATTTATTTATTTTTTGCAGGAACGAGCACAATTGAGCAAACACAACTTTTTCAAAAATGTTAGACATAAATGGAAAATTTGAAATTGGTGTTTAATTTGCAAGGTCACTAGGATCTAGTTGTGGTTTCTTGATAAGAGACTTAACAACCACCAGCTTGAATGTCTAAATCTACATTTGTTATTGTATTTCTGATGTTATTTTATCAGTGAAGAAATTCTTTAGAAGAAAGTCATTACTATTAAACATCGATGGAATATGTATATTGGGTGGCATCTGGTTAATTGTTAATCTAGCCACTGTGCTAAATAAAAAAATTGGATTGTTTTGGTTATTTTCAACGACTTTGTGGATATGCTCAGCTCTGGTAGTTTTAGAGCCTGTCTATAGCTGGACATACTTTTTTTCCACGCAATTCCTTCTTGAGTGGGTATTACAAGTTATACCATGGCACAGTATGTTTTTCCTCTAACCTTTTTCAGTATGATGGGGCAATTAATGAATTAGAGAATTAGAGAAGATGTGCCCATGTTGCTAATCATTGTCTAGTTCACATATATTTTTGGGTACACAGAGCAGTTGAGAAATCATGCAGGTGATTTACAAATCTTTCTTTGGTGGCTGGAACAATAGTGTTGCCTAGACGGTAACACTGAACCATATAGTTAATATCAGGGATATGCAGCATGCACTATACAAGGAAATGGTCAGTAACTTAATATTTTGAATACATTTTTGTAAGGGTATACAAAAGTATACACCTCGGTGCCCGGAAGGAACACAGAGCCAAGGATAAGCAAACTAAGACTATTAATCAAACACAAGCTATATCCAAAATGGACTACATGAACATAACTGGAATGTAGACCCAACCAAACTGAACAAAAAGGACAAGTCTTATAAAGACAGGATAGTTGGGGAAACACAGGTGCATGGAATAACTAAATTAACAGGGTCACAGAACACATGTGGAGGGAAAACTAGACACACCTGTGAACTAATCAAACCATACACGGGAGACAGAAACTGGGTCACAGGGGCAAAAACACACATAAAGGGTCCAGGGGTGTCACAGGAATGACCATATAATTTGTAATTTCTTTACTACCATTTTCTTTTTCAGATTGGAAATTATTGATAATGTTTCTGTTGCTCCCCCTTCCCTGTTTGTTTGTCTGAATGGTTGTTATTTTGTTATTAAAATAAAAAGTTAATCACAAAAAAAGGTAAAATTTTGCAATATGCACAATCGTTCCTTGGGGTACAAAATTTGCACTGAAATGTTACAGTTATAAGGTAAAATGGCCACTTGTACCCTAAAATGTACAGTTTTGTAGCTTTTTCTCTGAGAGTGTATATACTGTAGAACTGAACATGAACGTCTCCATCTTCTGTAGTTCAGAGGTTTAAAGCACGGGATTTAACCCTAAACCTAATCTGAAAGTGCCAAAAATGTCCCAAAATCTACTTAAATCACCCTATATTACACCATATTCCCATCATGCCTTTCAACACTCATCATCTTAAGACAAATAGACAATAAGACACTTCATTTTTTCCTTGAACCTCAGGAACCCCAAGGAAAGAGGTTAAAATAGGATGAAAAATAACAAAAGATACAAACATAATTAAAATATGTGCGTGGTCTGGAAAAGTGTGATCACACGTAAGGTAACTGTTGCTTTTGCTAAAGATCTATGAAAAAACAGCATTCTGTGAAAAGAAAAAGGAGGGGGACGAGAGAAAAAGCTATCAGTCAGGTTGGACGTGGAGTGTTAATGGTTTGCTGATTGCTGTGCAGTAACCAGCTGTTAGCAGGTAATTGTGGCTGAAGTGTGTAAAAGCCTTGACGCCCCACACGCAATTCAGATTCCATCAGCGCGCACACACACCCACACACACGCTTGATCCAACACTCACCACTGCAATATCTGTCAGAGCTGCCTTTGTATCACTACCTACTCTGGTTTTGTCAAAAAGTCTCAGAAAAAAAGCATAAATAAAGTGCATTTTCCATGTAAGGTTAAGCTAAAGTTTTGTGAACCCGGAAGACTGGCATTCTCGTTAGTCCTTTAAACCTGCTAATGTATGATTTGAATACTATATGACTATATTACAGAAATATGAAGCACGAATGTTTACTGACAAAGACTGAAAACTCTTTACAATAATGAAATCCAGGAAAGACCAAACTGCCCTTAATGTGAGATGGGGAAAGCACACAGACAGACAGAGGGTTTGTAGAGAAATGCTCTTTTTCTCTCTGTTGGTGAAGGTTGCCAGGCGACAGGGTTGCCTGGGAGCGTGACTTTGATGGACAGTCGTGGTGTAACAGATTGGAGACCCTGCCGTTCACAGTTTCACTGCTGCTGCTGCAACAAAATGGCTTCCACCCGAACTGCTGCTGATCAATGACTGAGGAAGGCAATTAAACAAACTAGAGCTCGAAGAGACCCAGAGACTTCAAACCCTGCAGCCAAAAGGAACACAGCCACCCACACTTGCTCATGTACATATGCCCACATTCATCTCAAGTGCCTGTTATTGCTGCTGGCAGCTCTCAACAGGAGAGTGATCGAGTCACGTGAAGTTCAAAGAAAACTTCATCTTGTGTGGGTCAAAATGGAAGAAAAAACTCTCTCAACTGCATAATCCTCTATGTATATATTTATAAATGTAAAATAATTTACACTTCATACTAGTGCAATCTTTATTTTTATCTTGAAAAATATGTACTTTTAATTTTTCATTTAGCAGACAATTCTGTCCAAAGTGATCTAAAGCTCAAATGAGGAGCATCTGAAAGAGACAGAAAGACAATTAAACAGATTAATGTACAGTTTGCAAAACACACACAGTAATTTTATTTCAATACTATTTGTAGGGACTCTGGTTATGTACACATACACAGTCCTTCTATATGAGTTATTTGTCAGCTTTGTATTGAGAGCTGTTTGGAATGGCCGTCCCTAATTAGAAATGAAGTTGAAGGATCTCAAGGTGTTAGGATCTGTTTAGCAGTGACTGCGCTGGTATTAATAGTCAAGTCAAGTCAGGTCACCTTTATTTATATAGCACTTTAAACAAAAAAGATTGCATCAAGGCAACTGAAAAACATTAATTAGGAAAACTGTGTGTCAATAATGCAAAATGACAGTTAAAGGCAGTTCATCATTGAATTCAGTGATGTCATCATCTTAGTTCAGTTTAAATAGTATCTGTGCAATCTAATACAGCTACAGATCACTGAACGAATCATCGTGAACTGTCATGCACACGCTACATTCATAAGCACAGCAATAAATGGCAAAACACCATCACAACTGAATGTTATTTCCCTTTAACCAGAAGCATGTTAACTAATACTTCATTTCAACACCTAACCACCTAATTACATGGTCAGGCCTATTTTACATTATTTGGTAGACAAAAGAAGGAAGATCTGTGTACAGCTAACATGGAGAAAGAGCACACGTTTCAGAGGTGTGTGAGTGTTTTTAACTAAGATGAAGGTGATGCTGTCAAGCAGATAAATCAGAGCGGTGTGGAAATGCCAATGTCATCACGATCGCATCAGTCGCACATCAGCAGCCGCTTTGTTTGCCTGAAATGTCACAACCCCAGATAAAGGTACCAATGTTTGCTATTTGAGATACAAGCATCAGTACACAAGTTAATTAGAAATTAGTAATAAAGAGAAGCTGCTGATGTGCGTAAGGCAGTAATTGATACGGTGCCCATGCAAGCATGTGCTGTATTTTTGTGTTAGGATGTCTTTTATCTTAACGCAAGAGTGAGTTCTATGTGGCAGTTATCTTGCTTTGCAGGTTAAAATGAAGAGAGAGATTCACTTTGAATGGTTTAATCTTCAGGTGTTTCCACACCTATTTAGTTTGGAGCAGTTGATTAGTTGAACCTGCTGTTTTCGTTCATAGTTGTGTTTGTTTAGGCATATTTGACTAAAATCACACTCAAACCCACACTGAAACAATTATTACTACCTCACAACACACACATACACAAACACACACTTACTCACTTACTGAGTCTCATACACATAAACACAGTCTCTCACACTCTCTCTCTCTCTCTCTCTCTCTCTCTCTCTCTCTCTCACACACACACACACACACACATAGAGACAAACAGTGAACAGAGGTGGGTAGTAGCGAGTTACATTTACTTGAGTAAATAGTTTGGGTAACTAATACTTTTGGAGTATATTTAAAGATGTTTGTTTTTTACTCTTACTTAATCAAATTTTTGGGGGAAAATCTGTACTTTTACTACGTTACTGTGACGTGCTCCTCTTGTTACTTTATCTTTGGTTGGTTATATTTTTATATTTTATATATCAATATCATTATTATCATCATCATTTCCTTTATCCATTTATTTATTCATTTATTAATTTTAATCATTTAATATATACGTTATACCATTACCACCCTTATATCAAGCAAATTATCATCACATCGCCATCATTCCCTCACTGTTAAATGTTTCTATGATATTTAAAATATGAATAACCATAATGTCAATAATAACTATAATAATGAAAATTCGTTACTGTGACGTGCTCCTCTTGTTACTTCATCTTACAGTTTTTTATGATTGTTTACACAACAAAATTCTACTCCAATGAGCAAAACACCTCCACAGATTTGAACAACATTACACACAATGTCTGGTTCACCCTTTTTACACACAGTTATTTGTAAAACTCTACACACATTTCCACACCTTATTCAATTCAATTCAAGTTTTTTTATTTTATTTTTTTATTATTATACATAAGGTAAACATATAACACAACAACAGAACACAAAAACAAAAACAAAAAACAGCAACGACAAATGATAATAGTAATATTTAGAAGTATTAAATAGTATTTAAATAGTAATAGCATGTATAATAACAATGATAATTATATTTAGTGGTGACGGTGATGTTGATATTGATAAAATCAATAATAACAATAATAATAATAACAACATTTATATCAATGATAATAGCAACAATAATAACAGTAATAATAGTAATAATAATAATAATAATAGATTTTATTTATAATGCACTTTTCTTTGGGGGAATCTCAAAGTGCTACAATAAAATAATAAGATCAAAACATCACAAATTACTAAAACATGACAGCTCAGCAATTATATGCTTTCCTAAATAAAAAAGTCTTCAGGTTTGCTTTAAAAGTGTCCAGTCTCTGTGTGACTCGCAACTGGACAGGAAGATGGTTCCAAAGCTGTGGGGCTGCAGAGCAAAAAGCTCGACTCCCCATAGTACAAAGCTTGGTGACAGGAACTTGAAGGAGCATGCTTCCTGTTGATCTGAGGGTACGATTTGAAAGTTGCAAATTGATCAAATCTTTGAGATATGATGGTGCCTGGCCGAAGATACATTTGTGAGTTAACAAAATGATTTTGTATTCAATCCGGGTAGAAACCGGGAGCCAATGGAGTGATTTCAGAATGGGGGTGATATGTTCAAATTTCCTTACTTTCATTAGGATTCTAGCTGCGCTATTTTGGATGTACTGCAACTTTTGTATGTCCTTAGCAGGAATCCCAACAAAAAGTCCATTACAGTAGTCCAGCCTTGAGGAGATAAAGGCATGGACAAGTAGTAATACTAAATATGGCGATGATGATAATATTTTGTATTGAAAGTACAATTGCAATAGTTATATCAATATTAATATAATAACAACAACAATGGTAATAATAATAATAATAATAATAATAATAATAATAATAATAATAATAATAATAATAATGATGATAATAATAATAATAATAACAACAATAGTAATAAAAAATATATATATATAATAATAGTAATGCTAAGGATGGCGATTATGATAACACTTATCATATGGCGACAGTGATATCAATAATAATTATTGTGGTAATAATAATAATAATAATAATAATAATAATAATAATAACAACAACAACACACATACGTGTGACATGCACTCACCACATACCATACCTCTCCTATTTATTTTTGTGTGTGTGTGTCAGTGTGCTTTTTTTTCTCCTCTCCCTTCCTTCCCTTTTTTTTCCTTTTTCTTTTCTCTTTCTTTTACAGTTACTATTTGTATGTATGCCTAAACTAAGGTGGTGCATTAAAAAGAAGGTGAAGTGCATTAAAATCAGCATTTGGTGCATTAAAATCATGTGTGGTAAGTGTTAGATGTTGATTTGATTTGGTTATATTTTTATATTTTATATATCAATATCATTATTATCATCATCATTTCCTTTATCCATTTATTTATTCATTTATTTATTTTAATCATTTAATATATACGTTATACCATTACCACCCTTATATCAAGCAAATTATCATCACATCGCCATCATTCCATCACTGTTAAATGTTTCTATGATATTTAAAATATTAATAACCATAATGTCAATAATAACTATAATAATGAAAATACTCACAATATTACTTACAATTCAATTCAAGTTTATTTGTATAGCGCTTTTTACAATACAAATCGTTACAAAGCAACTTTACCGAAAATTATGTTTCTACAATATTTAGTATTAGCTATTAGTTTGTGCACGTTTGACAGGATTTTAGAAGAAAAAAAAAATAATAATACAAGACGTAGTCAGCTAGACGATGAACTATCAATATTATTAATTAATAGTTATTATATGATGCAGTCACACATGTAGCAATATTTGTTCGTTCTGTTGTTGATTCAGGGTTAGCATCATCTGGGGTCCTCTGAGGGTCAGCATCATCTCTTCTCAGGTGTTCTGGATCCAGACTGGAGCTTGTGTAAATCCTAGTTACCACGGGATGTAAATGTAAATAAAAATGCACATTTGATCAGATGCAACTACACTCACTATTTAAGAGATACATTATTCGAATGCTTGGTGAAAGAGATGCGTTTTTAATCTAGATTTAAACAGAGAGAGAGTGTCTGAACCCCGAACATTATCAGGAAGGCTATTCCAGAGTTTGGGAGCCAAATGTGAGAAAGCTCGACCTCCTTTAGTGGACTTTGCTATCCTAGGAACTACCAAAAGTCCAGCGTTTTGTGACCTTAGGGAGCGTGATGGGTTGTAGCTTGGTAGAAGGCTAGTTAGGTACGCAGGAGCTAAACCATTTAGGGCATTATAGGTAAGTAATTATAATTTGTAACTGATACGGAACTTAATAGGTAGCCAGTGCAGAGATTGTAAAATTGGGGTAATATGATCATATTTTCTTGACCTGGTAAGGACTCTAGCTTCTGCATTTTGAACTACCTGTAGCTTGTTTATTGACGAAGCAGGACAACCACCTAGAAGTGCATTACAATAGTCCAGTCTAGAGGTCATGAATGCATGAACTAGCTTTTCTGCATCAGAAACAGATAACATGTTTAGAAACAGATAAGGATTGTGAGGTTACTTCCTTGTCATTACAAAGCCCCGGATTGCCAATGACCACACTAATGAATGATTTGGATAATCACATCCACCAGGTGTGGAAGCACAAATGTGCAAATTTGAAAACGCTACACTCAGGTGTCCTGTAAAAGGCAGCAGGTGAGTTCACCTGTCTTCAACAAAAATGGAAGGAGCTACAAGAAGAAGAAGAATGTGAATGAGAGGGGGAGCTCAAAGAGGAGATGAACGGGGTGGAGGAAGAGGAGAAGGAGGTAGAGGAGGAGGTCCGGGTTGAGAAAAAGGAGAAGGAGATAGAGGAAGAGGCCTAGGTAGAGGAAGAGGTAGTGAAGGACTTGAAGAATTGATAGAACCTGAAAAAGAAGACGAGGACCAAATGTTATGTTATCAACCATGGACTGACACTGATGGAAGCTGGACAAAGAGTTAAACCAAAACTCAGATTTTAACAGAACTACTGTTGCATCAGTAATTCAGACATTTCATCAAGAAAACAGGTAAGCTAACCACACAGTAAATTGAAACTGAAGCTTGCTGTACTTATCATCAATATTGTTTACTCTGACATTTGACGGTAGGCTGCATGTTGTTGTTGTTGGGGTTTGTGTGTGTGTGTGTGTGTGTGTGCCTTTTTAATTTTTTATTTATTTATTTATTTTTACATAGGATTGAGGCTCGAGGACACCAAGGTGGAGGGGGCCCTATGATCACTCGTTCATAAGAGCCGCCATTGTGAACACAGTTTTGACCAATAATTGTATCCGGCTGTGAAAAATCCAAGCCAATCTCATCAATGATGACCATATATTCAGTAACATCCAACAAGTCTCTGTCAACATTACGTCAAATCCTCAAGAAAAATCAAATATACATGAAGCAACTGTATCGAAAGAGCAAAACATCTTCATAATGAGTATGTGGAGGTATGTATTATTCATCTTACAATGGTGTGGTATTGTGCACTGCTCATAATGTTCTGGCACAAAAAAAATATAGTGCAATAGATATTGAATAGCATCATATTGTCTTTTACTGTGTTTCAGATGGTCTTGCAAAAAAAAAGGACAGTTTGACAAGTTCGTTTCTTCAGCCAGACTGAGTGGTTTGAGTATTGAGCTTAATTTTGACCTGAAAATAGGATGTTTGGGGAATCGGGTGAGAAGTTATGGATTTGTGTTTTCTGTTTTGAGAATATGAGGCACAGTTTAAACAATCAAGAAAAACTGTAACTGTGACTGAGCAATGAGCCCATTTTAACCATCATGGAAATGCCATCAAATAATGGTTCTTGAGGTCAAAATGATCAAAACTGCAGCACAACCATTATTTGCCAATTGGTAGGTGAAAATTTTTAAGTTCTGATTTGTCTGGAATGCACTGTTAACCCCTAAAAGAGTGGAAGGGCAGAAAATTGATCAACAGCTGGGCCAGCAGAGATTGTAATGGAGAGGTCAGCCACCATAAACAATTATTAATTTTGTGTGTGTGTGTGTGTGTGTGTGTGTATGTGTGTGTGTGAGAGAGAGAGAGAGAGAGAAAGAGAGAGAGAGAGGGAGAGGGATAATAAGAATACTAAGAATACTGCACTCAGTGAGGAAAGCCAAATTACAAGTTCTCCCTACTCAATCTTTCTATCTGATTTTCTATAACTCAGGTTCCTCACTGTCTGGATCGCACTACAGAACAGATCACCGAAACATTGCCACACATCTTAAATGGATGCCATTCTTACAAGAGCGCTTCAGCGATTTTGGATACCTAAAAAGAGGGCTAAATGGCAAGCAAAGTAATGTGCTTTCTCTGTTATCACAGGCACCTGCAATATAATGCGAAGACATTGCTATTTTACCCATAACAACTGAGTGATATGCTTTATATAGTGAGGATCCGCTGTATGTCAATGATTCATGATTCTGTGCATGTATTTAAATGCATATGTAGTATTTATGTTCTTGTAAATTATCTCTTTAAGTGGATTTAAATAAATTGTTAAAATGTCAGTGTGTGTGAGAGTGTGATAGTGTGTGTGTGTGTGTGTGTGTGTGAGAGAGAGAGAGAGAGAGAGAGAGAGATAGAGAGAGTGTGAATGAGTGAGAGTATGTGCATGTGTGTGTCTGTGTGTGTATCCTAAGCTGTCCACTCAGATGAATGAAGCCCAATCTATTACCTTGTTTGTGCAGAACTATCTTTTTGTTTTTTTTCATCAAAATATGCTAATGTTTGAATGTATGTATGTTGTTGTAATCATTTAGAGATTCAATTCAATTCAATTCAAGTTTATTTGTATAGCGCTTTTTACAATACAAATCGTTACAAAGCAACATGAAAATTATGTTTTTACAATATTTAGTAATAGCTTAGAAGTGGCGATTGTCAGTTTGTGCACGTATGACAGGATTTTTTGAAAAATTAATACAAGATGTAGTCAGCCAGACGGTGAACATTATTAATATTATTAATAATTATTATATGATGCAGTCACACTTGTAGCAATATTTGTTAGTTCTGTTTGTTGATTCAGGGATGTAAATCCCGTGGCAAAACATACAAACAAATAGAGACATCATTAGCATTGCTGCTGATCCAACAAAGTAAAATTAATTAGTTTAACCCAAGCTTAAGAATAAAATGCGCATTTGATCAGATGCAACTACACTCACAATTTAAGATACATTATTAAAATGCTTGGTGAAAGAGATGCGTTTTTAATCTAGATTTAAACAGAGAGAGAGTGTGTCTGAACCCCGAACATTATCAGGAAGGCTATTCCAGAGTTTGGGAGCCAAATGTGAAAAAGCTCTACCTCCTTTAGTGGACTTTGCTATCCTAGGAACTACCAAAAGTCCAGCGTTTTGTGACCTTAGGGAGCGTGATGGGTTGTAGCGTGGTAGAAGACAAGTTAGGTACGCAGGAGCTAAACCATTTAGGGCCTTATAGGTAAGTAATTATAATTTGTAACTGATACGGAACTTAATAAGTAGCCAGTGCAGAGACTGTAAAATTGGGGTAATATGATCATATTTTCTTGACCTGGTAAGGACTCTAGCTGCTGCATTTTGGACTACCTGTAGCTTGTTTATTGACGAAGCAGGACAACCACCTAGAAGTGCATTACAATAGTCCAGTCTAGAGGTCATGAATGCATGAACTAGCTTTTCTGCATCAGAAACAGATAGCATGTTTCGTAGCTTGGCAATGTTTCTAAGATGGAAGAATGCAGTTTTTTTTAACATTGGAAATATGATTTTCAAAAGACAAATTGCTGTCTAATATGACACCCAGATTTCTGACTGTAGAGGAAGTAACAGTACATCCGTCTAGTTGCAGATTGTAATCTACAAGATTCTGTGTAGTGTTTTTTGGTCCAATAATTAATATTTACGTCTTATCCAAATTTAATTGGAGAAAATTATTTGTCATCCAATCTTTTACATTTTTAACACACTCTGTTAGCTTAGATAATTTAGAAGTTTCATCTGGTCTCGTTGAGATATATAGCTGAGTATCATCAGCATAACAGTGGAAGCTAATTCCGTATAGAGATGAAGTCAATGTTACAAGCACATGCAAACTAAGCACATAATTCAGGATTGGAAACTCAGGTCAACATAGTGAATTAATAGGGATTTTTTTATTTGTGCCGCAAAGGAGAGTGAGTTAGCAAGCGAGAGCCGGTGATAGGTGATTATCTGAAACATCTAATGGAGGATTTTCATTTCACTGTGGAAGTGACCATAGCAACAGGAAGCTGCCTATTCCTTTAAAAAAAAATTTAAATAAAGTGAGGAAGAGAATTTAACACTAAAAATTTCACATCATCGCATTTATTTGTATTCTGTGCTATGCTACAATAAATGCAAAAACGAATCACAGCCTATGAATGACAGCCATACTGCTGTGTTTATGAACAGGGACTCACATCAGTCTTGTTTCACATCAGTCTTGAAGCAAATAAATAGCATGTTAACATAATAAGGGGGCTGTTTCATAAAACAAGTTTACCAAATAAGCCAGGCCTATTTCAGTTTGTCTGACTTATTTTCACTTGATTTGGTTTCCCAAAGCTAACCTGGTCTGGAGCAGGCTAATGGTCAGAATACACTGAGCTCCTCTAACACTAACCAATAGGAACACATTAATATTAAACCACTGACTCTCTCACATACAATTATTTGACGTTATCAGTCCAAAAATAAAAGTATACAGAAAATGCAACTTGAATAGGCCTAAATCAATTAAATAAAAATATAGGATACAACCGACTCTTTCAACGTGTTGCTACCTTGTTGCTGTCGGGAGGCTTGTGTGCATTTTTCCATCTCAAAGATATATCTATATTACGGCCTATGCTCTCAATGTCAAATGCAGAAGTGTTTATCCATGCATTTATGACCTTAAGGTTAGATTATTGTAATGCTTTATTGGATGGTTGTTCTGCACGATTAGTAAACAAACTACAGCTAGTCCAAAATGCAGCAGCAAGAGTTCTTACTAGAACCAGGAAGTATGACCATATTAGCCCGGTCCTGTCAACGCTGCACTGGCTCCCTATCAAACATCGTATAGATTTAAAAATATTGCTTATTACTTATAAAGTACTTATAAACGTCCGCTATGTTCTCAAAACTCAGGCAATTTGATAATACCTAGAATATCAAAATCAACTGCGGGCGGCAGATCCTTTTACTATTTGGCGTCTAAACTCTGGAATAACCTACCTAACATTTTTTGGGAGGCAGACACACTCTAGCAGTTTAAATGTAGATTTAACCTTTAACCTGACTTACACATAACATACTAATATGCTTTAATATTCAAATCCGTTAAAATTTTTAGGCTGCATTAATTACGTAAACTGGAACCGGGAAAACTTCCCATAACACCCTATGTAATTGCTACATCACTAGAAAAATGGCACCTACGCTAATGTTAGTCTGTTTCTCTCTCATTCCGAGGTCACTGTAGCCACCACATCCAGTCTGTATCCAGATCAGAGGGTCACTGCAGTTGACCGGATCCAATACGTATCCAGACCAGATGGTGGATCAGCACCTAGAAAGGACCTCTACATCCCTGAAAGACAGCGGAGACCAGGACAACTAGAGCCCCAGAACTTGCTCACATCTGAAAAGAGGACTTTGGACCACTGAGCCACAGCTCAGTTCTTCTTCTACTTAGCCTAGGAAAGATGACTCAGATGTTGTCTGTGGTTCAGCAAATTCCTTGACACATCTGTGTGTGGTGGCTTTTGATGCCTTGACCTCAGCCTCAGGCCATTCCTTGTGAAGTTCACTAAATTTATTGAATCATCTTTTTCTTCCACACTTTTTCGTTCCACCCAACTTTCTGTTAACATGCTTGGATACAGCACTCTGTGGACAACCAGCTTCTTTGGCAATGAATGTTTGTGGCTTACCCTCCTTTGGGACAACAATCAGATCAGCAGTTTTCCCATGATTGTGTAGCCTAGTGAACCAAACAGAAAGACCATTTTGAAGGGTCAGGAAACCTTTGAAGGTGTTTTGAGTTGATTCACTGATTGGCATGTCACGATATTCTAATTTGTTGAGTTGCATTGGTGAGATTTTGTTAAATGTGAGTCAAAATCATCACAATTAAAATAACAAAAGACTTAAACTACTTCAGTCTGTGTGGATTAAATTGATTTAATACACAAGTTTCACAATTTGAGTTGAATTACTGAAATAAAGGAACTTTCCCATGAAATTCTAATCTACTGAGATGCACCTGTAGTATCTTCTTTTTGATATTGCAGCTGAATTGGTCTGACCACCGCATAACTGAGGATGTGCTAATCACCTGATATTAATTATTTTCTCAGAAAAGAAGGAAGCAAACTCATTGCATTGGCTTTCAGCACCCAGACAGCAATTGGGGGTTCAGTGCCTTGCTCAAGGGCACTTCAGCCATGGGTATTTCTGGGTATTGAGGGTGGAAGAGAACGATGTTCATTCACTCCCCCAACCTACAACTCTTGCCGGCACTGAGACTCAGACTTGTGAACTTTTGTTTACAAGTCCGACTCTCTAACCATTAGGCCACAATTTTAATACTATAGTAAAAATGTCAACTATTTAACAAATTAAATGTTTCACTCAACTATTTGATACACCTGAATACTATGTATACAGATTTAAAATTTAATCAATTAATTAAACCACTTTAAACAGATCATCAGATCTAGTGGATGAGCAGAAGATGAGAGATAGATGTGTATGGAGTGAAAAGAGTGTCAACCTTATGCACACAACAGATCTGTAGAAATGGAGAAATGCTCAAATACACAGGCTTTTGCATACAATACTCAAAAGTAAGTAATTTAATGCACAAACAAATTTTTAAAAAGTAATTGTTTAAAAGCCATATTGGTCTTTTTTATGAAGAGGTCTGTCTAATATAATTACATTAATGGTAAAAGTGTAAATTAAGATTTTTAAATGTGTTTTTTTTTTAAATCTCACCAATTAAGTATGCAATTATTTACTTTAAAATCATTAAATCAGTCATTAAATTGGTTTGACTGTCACCTCTGGCTTACTTAGTTGGGGTCACTTCATCTACAGCGATATCGTTGACTTGATTGCAAATAAATGCACAGAATTTTGCATTATTGACACAATGTTTTCCTAATGAATGTGATTCAGTTGCTTTGACGCAATGTATTTTGTTTAAAGCGCTATATAAATAAAGGTGACTTGACTTGACTTTCACTGCATCATTACCATTACCATGCACTTTCTAGTTTGTACTTGCACTGTCTTAGCTTTCTGGATCACACTTTAAATGGATTAGATGCACATTTGTCAAATAATTGGATATTTCAGACATTTACAAACACCAAAAGACACATAAAAAAACATGGTGATTGATAAGTTAAAGGCTATTTTCTGTTCTGTTTTTAACCCCCCTTATTAGACCATTCTGTTTGAATAGGCATGGAGGATTGAATACTCAGAAGTAAATGCCCACTACTATGGCTGACTAATAGTTGTGTATGTTTGACAACCTACATCATTCAAAGATCAACTCTGCTGTGATTGTGGTTAAAAACACATGAATAAATTGACCTGATTAATAGAAAAAGCAATAGTGACACACACACACACACACACACACACAAAACAGTTACTAACACTTGTGTGGTGCAATGGTACTGTCAGATTCAATATAGCCGGCACAGCATCATCTATTAGTTTCAAACTTTTTGAAAATCCTGTATGGAATTGTGCTTTGTTTGTAAATTAATCCACTGTTAAAATGAATTGAACAAAGGACCGAGTTCTTACTGATGCGGTCTGGAACTGCATTAAAAAGTTCATCCACTCTTTCCGAATGTTAGGATCAGTAGTGTTGCAAGGAGAGGGGAGGGGAGGTTGATTTGGGGTTTAACCCCTTGATGTTTTGCTAAATGCCCCTGATCTTTTTGAAGATGGACCATTCACTTAATAAATATAATTTTTATTTATCCCCAGTTGTTCAACTCACGGTAATCTAATACAGTTTTAATGATAATTAAAATATAAAATGATAATAATGACCATGATTATAACAAACTGGTAATCGTTCCATCCCTATTAGAATTGGTGGGCAGTGCCAAACAGGCAGTGATTTAGAATCGGTGGGCAGGGCAGGCAGTGCTTAATCACACTATTACATCATAAAGTGGCACATTCTACAATGTGCCGGTTTTTTCACACTGGCTTCATTATAAGCTGTTTTTAGACTAATAAGAAACTTTTGAGTTCTGAATCTTACAGGATGCTTTTGTAGTGCAATTAGCTCTTATATGTCAAAAGATGAAGGTAATCTCGATTTCTTAGTTCATGACCCCTTTAATGCAGTGCCTGTATGTACAAAAATGAAGTTGATCAAAAGCCTGTATTATTTAAATACTAATAATATAAGGTTTATATATATATATATATATATTTTTTTTTTTGGATAAACATGACAAAAATAGCATCAAAATTACATTTAAACAGTTTGCACTGTCATAAAAACTGTCTGTCGTGACACTGCAGGTGTCAGAATAAGCATAATTGTTATCACTAGTGAGTCTGACTAATCGTGAAACACAACATGAATTCAAACACATCTCAGTTAGCAGGCTTATGTAAGCAAACTACTGCGAACACCAACACAAGACTAAACAACATCATTTAAAATACTGTACTTCCATCTAACACTGTAAAGTTCTTCCATCTTAGACAACTAGACATCAGTAGGCCCTTAAATGTAAGAGTGCAGGTCACACACAAAGCCCAGATCTACTCTATGTATACAATATATATTTTAAATGATAATTTATTTAACAGTGAATGTTATGACTGACCTCTCAGATCATCACACTGAATACAGCTGACTGATCATGTTTTTATCTTGATTTATCTTTATCTTCATTTTCTGCTCAAAATTAATAATCTTTGTTTTGTTATTATTTTACAGATTTTCTAATGTGAAATGAAATGATCAAAAACTGTGTGAGCCTATAACAGACGAACATGCTCTTTCTTTCTGTCTTCTCTCTTTACCTAAAGCACTTTTATGTACAGCAGCAAGAAGAATCTGACAACAATTTTCAGATTCATCATCCTAATGGTCAATAAACTGAAAGGTCAGTTATTTCAGGCCCAGATATTGTTCACAATAGTGAAAAGAATGGTCTGAATGCAGGGCGAGAGATTGGTTATCAAATCGCAATATGGTGCTTTACAGAGTCCCATCAAGCGCTATGAGCTTTGATGGCAGAAAATTTGGGGACAAAACATTTCAACCATTTAATGCTGGGCCATCTCTCGCAAACTCTGAAAGAGCAATATAGCTGTGTAAAGGTCATATGTAGAGTGTCTCTCTTACACAACAAAACGTGAACTTTTCCTGAAACATGCTAATCACTCATAGTGTCAGCATACATTAGCAGGGACGGACTGGGACCAAAAAGTGGCCCTGGACTTTCTGGCCCACAGCAGCCCATCACTTCATAACGCTTCCGCCTCTGTTTTTATGTCATTTATTAATTTAATATTTAAATTAACAGTTTTTTTTTTTTTTACCAGTATGGCAACTGATCATCCGTAAAAAAAAAAAAAAAACCTGCGCGCAGCAGCTGTTCATTTAGCGACTCCTGGTGATAGATACATGCTCATTGACACAAACATTCTCCTAGAACTCACACTTTGCATTCAGTTAACAGATCCATACGAATCAAGCATGAAATAGAAGTTTATAAACTCAAATGATAACTTTATGTGCCTTACATGTGAACTTGAAGTCTTTATTTATTCGAGATGTTCAATAATAGATCACCTTTGACTCAGTAATAAGGATAAGGAAAAGGATAAACTTTATTGGTTATGTGAGCATTATTTTTGGTGGAATTAAGCATTTTTATTGAGGCAGGAACAAATGAAAGCTTCAGTCTATTAGTTTTACACATTGGCATTTTTAGTCTCTTTTCCGATGGCAGTGTCTGGTATTCACTAAAAAGAGGATGTTTGGCGTCAGTACTGATACTTATTGCTCTTCTCATTGTTGCTTGTTCATATAGAGTCTGTAAAGTCTGGGCTCATATTGTTTTATTCCTATGATTCTCATAGCTGTTTTTTGGATATGAGCCAATTTGTTTTTCAGTTGAACAGACAAGTTTCCGAACCAGACTGTAATTCCATAGCGAATAAGACTTTCAAGCTTGGCCTGGTAAAAAACATGCAAGATATTGCTACCCAACCCGTAAAGTCTCAGCCTTATTAAAAAATAAAGCCTCTGTTGTAGTCGTGAGCACAGACTGTCAATGTGTGTTTTCCAACAAAGAACATTGTCCATATAAAACCCCATGTATCTCTAAGATGTCACTTGCCGTATCTCTGTATCTTTAATGATCACGGTCTTATGTTCAGATATACTTCTTGGGTCAAGTACCATTTCTTGTGTCTTATTTACATTTAACACAAGACAGTTCTTGTCACACCACTGAGTAAAAATATCTATTTCACTGTGGTAAGATAATAGGTCCATGCCTTTTTGTAAGAGAATTAAAATGACTTAAAAAGTATCATATACAAGTTCATGATCCGATTCATGAGCAGAAGATTCTTTTGAGTCAATCTTTTAAAATAATAGTTTAATTTTGTTGAACGAAACCAGTGTGGAAACTAATGGTTCACAAACTGGATAGATCTGAGCTGCAGGGCTCGTAAAATTGCTAGCCCGACATCCTAGGGTGTTTTCCAGTCGGGCTCCAAAATATATCAACTCCCTGCCCGATGGGCTATCGTGAATAGTGATGTAAAATTCCTAACTTGATTTGCGATGTTCAATGATGAAATGGATCATAGTTGATCATTTGCACTTGGTTTTAAATCTTGCTGATTCAAGCATTTTAAACAATTTGCGTGCATTCGGAGCTTGCGTGCACTCGTTCAAAGCATATGCTGAGAGCATTTCAGACAACGAGCTTAAACAGAACTGATTCGTCTTTTCTGTATCGTAACTTCTGAATAAACATACACACACAATTTTCTCAAAATAATTGTCTCTGCAAGTATTCTTGTAAACACAGTCGGTTATGTTTTAAGCGAACGTATACAGTGACCTGCTGCTCAGATAAATTCGCTGTACCGGATAAATCTATCGCTCTCTCTGTAAATTAGATGACGTGAAAGGGGGCGTGTTTCAAGATGCGCAATGGAGTAGACCAAACTAAACAGGGAGGGAGGCCAAAACACTCACATGCAAATAAAACACACACCTTGTCGTCTGCGGCCGCATGATCGACTCCCTTATCCATTTGCGTAGAAAAGAGATGTAATATTATGATTTCCGTCATTTAATATATGTATATCTGTGTACCGGGTGGGCCTAACCCTAACCCTTACCCACCGGGAAATAGTCCCGGTGCTCCAGATGGCCAGTCTGACCCCATGCATTAGCATTGTGAAGCCAAAGGTTTGAATTGTTTTTGTGTATGTGAATTTCAGATGACAATGTCAGCTGATTCCTGTCGCTCAAACAGTAGAGAATGGAACTAGCAGTATCAACTGGGAATGCATTAACTGAAAATGAATGAAGGTCTGTTGCTTGAATACAGTTTGAGTCACTTTGGATAAAAGGATCTGCCAAACATGTAAATGTTCTTTACAACAAACAGTAAAAGTGTCCAATCTGGTTCTTTTTCCAGTTCTTTTTTTTTCTTTCTTTTTTTTTATAGCGCTTTAAACAAAATACATTGCGTCAAAGCAACTGAACAACATTCATTAGGAAAACAGTGTGTCAATAATGCAAAATGATAGTTAAAGGCAGTTCATCATTGAATTCAGTGATGTCATCTCTGTTCAGTTAAATAGTGTCTGCAATCATGTCAATGATATTGCTGTAGATGAAGTGACCCCAACTAAGCAAGCCAGAGGCGACAAGGAACCAAAACTCCATCGGTGACAGAATGGAGAAAAAAACCTTGGGAGAAACCAGGCTCAGTTGGGGGGCCAGTTCTCCACTGACCAGATGAAACCAGTAGTTCAATTCCAGGCTGCAGCAAAGTCAGATTGTGCAGAAGAATCATCTTTTTCCTGTGGTCTTGTCCTGGTGCTCCTCTGAGACAAGGTCTTTAAAGGGGATCTGTATCTGGGGCTCTAGTTGTCCTGGTCTCCACTGTCTTTCAGGGCAGTATAGGTCCTTTCTAGGTGCTGATCCACCATCTGGTCTGGATACGTACTGGATCCTGGTGACTGCAGTGACCCTTATTCCACCTATGCCACTTGAATTTTCCACATTGGTGGCAGGTGACATTTCACTATGATGTGTAAAAAAAGAAAATGCCACACAGTTACATTCTATTATTTCAGCAATGTATGTACAGTCTTGTTCAAAATAATAGCAGTACAATGTGACTAACCAGAATAATCAAGGTTTTTAGTATATTTTTTATTGCTACGTGGCAAACAAGTTACCAGTAGGTTCAGTAGATTGTCAGAAAACAAACAAGACCCAGCATTCATGATATGCACGCTCTTAAGGCTGTGCAATTGGGCAATTAGTTGAAAGGGGTGTGTTCAAAAAAATAGCAGTGTCTACCTTTGACTGTACAAACTCAAAACTATTTTGTACAAACATTTTTTTTTTCTGGGATTTAGCAATCCTGTGAATCACTAAACTAATATTTAGTTGTATGACCACAGTTTTTTAAAACTGCTTGACATCTGTGTGGTATGGAGTCAACCAACTTGTGGCACCTCTCAGCTGTTATTCCACTCCATGATTCTTTAACAACATTCCACAATTCATTCACATTTCTTGGTTTTGCTTCAGAAACAGCATTTTTGATATCACCCCACAAGTTCTCAATTGGATTAAGGTCTGGAGATTGGGCTGGCCACTCCATAACATTAATTTTGTTGGTTTGGAACCAAGACTTTGCCCGTTTACTAGTGTGTTTTGGGTCATTGTCTTGTTGAAACAACCATTTCAAGGGCATGTCCTCTTCAGCATAGGGCAACATGACCTCTTCAAGTATTTTAACATATGCAAACTGATCCATGATCCCTGGTATGCGATAAATAGGCCCAACACCATAGTAGGAGAAACATGCCCATATCATGATGCTTGCACCTCCATGCTTCACTGTCTTCACTGTGTACTGTGGCTTGAATTCAGAGTTTGGGGGTCGTCTCACAAACTGCCTGTGGCCCTTGGACCCAAAAAGAACAATTTTACTCTCATCAGTCCACAAAATGTTCCTCCATTTCTCTTTAGGCCAGTTGATGTGTTCTTTGGCAAATTGTAACCTCTTCTGCACATGCCTTATTTTTAACAGAGGGACTTTGCGGGGGATTCTTGAAAATAGATTAGCTTCACACAGACGTCTTCTAACTGTCACAGTACTTACAGGTAACTCCAGACTGTCTTTGATCATCCTGGAGGTGATCATTGGCTGAGCCTTTGCCATTCTGGTTATTCTTCTATCCATTTTGATGGTTGTCTTCCGTTTTCTTCCACGTCTCTCTGGTTTTGCTCTCCATTTTAAGGCATTGGAGATCATTTTAGCTGAACAGCCTATCATTTTTTGCACCTCTTTATAGGTTTTCCCCTCTCTAATCAACTTTTTAATCAAAGTACGCTGTTCTTCTGAACAATGTCTTGAACGACCCATTTTCCTCAGCTTTCAAATGCATGTTCAACAAGTGTTGGCTTCATCCTTAAATAGGGGCCACCTGATTCACACCTGTTTCTTCACAAAATTGATGACCTCAGTGATTGAATGCCACACTGCTATTTTTTTGAACACACCCCTTTCAACTAATTCAACTAATTGCCCAATTGCACAGCCTTAAGAGCGTGCATATCATGAATGCTGGGTCTCATTTGTTTTCTGACAATCTACTGAACCTACTGGTAACTTGTTTGCCACGTAGCAATAAAAAATATACTAAAAACCTTGATTATTCTGGTTAGTCACATTGTACTGCTATTATTTTGAACAAGACTGTATGCAAACAATTTCAAGATAATCAGTCATGATATTTTATATTTTAGATATTATTTTATCTTAGTAAATTTGAACAGAATAAACTGAAAATTAACTGATTGTCTTCATATTTCAATTTTTATAAAACCTTACATTTTGACTCAAATATCTATGACCCATTTGCTGTCATTAGACAGTTTTCTGTGTGTTTGACTTGAAGTGACGTTGCGCAGACCAAACTGTGTTTGACATCAATGTACTGTGAGAGCAAATTGAAAATGTGCAGAGATTCTGCTCTCTATAGTTCTCACTTTAAGCCTTCAACACACCACCCAATGTTGTGCTGTCCTAGATGAAAGATTGGCATCTTGAAACAATCGTGGTGATTTCTGTGATCATGGTTCCCAATCAGTGGTCCTGTGTCACATAGCGAGAGAGGTTAAAAGATGGCCTTTGTCACGTTCTTGTTACCAAAGATAGCCTACAGCATGATTATTGCACAATGTGTTTGATGATATGATCCATGTTTTCTGACTAACCAATAAAAATGTAACATGAAATCATCACAACATGGTGTTAAAACATAAAACTGCTTACCACAAGCTCTCATCCCTTCCTCTTTCATGCTTCCACTTTTTTTTCAGCACACATAAAAAATACAACTGCTAAAATGTGATGTATCATGCTCTTTTTGTTCTGTTGTTATGGTAATTCCTATATGCCCAAGCAAAGTCTGTTGTCAAAGTATTTCTGTATAATTGCCTCCCAGAACTGTCTAACATGACCACATTCCCAAACAATGCCTACGAAAGCAATAACCACATTTACTATGTTTCGACTGCATGCTCTAATTTATATATGGAAATTATTATAATCATTCGCTTCTCCTACTTTTATCAGGAAGTGATTTTTTTGTGTTGTTCTCTGACTCGACTGGATGGAAATGTTGCTTAATCACAAATGTTTTATGTGATATTCCAATTTTGAACATAAGTTAAATTTGTAACTTAGAGTTTGGTTTATGAATATGAGTTTAAGTAACCCTTAAATAAAAATCACAGAAATAAACAGGAAACATAAAACTTGAAGAATCAAATGCAGGAAACATACTGTTTTGCAAATGTAATTTAATTAAATGCAGAAAAGCAAAATTATATAGGAATAATGATTTCACATTGTATGAACAGTACTGTGTACGTATTCCTTGAATGTCACTAAGAGTGATGAGAGAGATCAGACTAATATACTGATGTATATTCTCCAGGGCAGATGTGTTTTCTATCAGAGTTTTGAGGCAGTAGATTACACTAGTTCCAAGTTTAACTGGATTTTATTCAGACATGCCCTCAGCCTGTCTATAATATACAGTTTTTCTAGCATTTTTTTCACAGGGCTGACCAAGACCACAGTAGTGCTTGGATAAATTATCAGATTAGTGGCAGAAGGGCAATAGAAGGGCAATATTAAGCAAATGGCTAATGCAACAGTTTAAGTGTCACTTGTGATTTTCACCTTCCTCAGCTCTGACAAAGGCCAAAGAAATTCTTTCATTGTGAGGGAACTAGAATGGTGGGGGTGGGGGGGTTGAAAAGCATGGAGGGAAAAGTAGATCAATATTTAATTTTCTCTGCTGGTGATATGTTCAGCATCTAATCAAAAGGGACTGGGAAGATGACACCAGGAATGTCAAATAGATGAGAATGTTCTGTTCATCGCTCCTCTTCATCAGTCACACTCCCATCACATTACCACTGAGGTCAAACCTAGGGTTCAGAGGGCAAATGTTTGTTAACTATCCTGTTTGGATATTTACAGTGAAATCTTGGAGTTTCCCACTGATTTGGGAAGACAAACAACTTTCTCAATCTTATGAGAAGCGGTAAATCAGACCTGGGGAACTGAGAACATAGACTTCCTCTTCTCAATGTTTTTAATAATGCTATAACCCATTAGAACCAGGTTACTAAGACCTCTGCATATTAGAACCAGAACCAATTCTGTTCCAATAGACAAAAAATAAAATAAAAAATAAACAATTTTTAATTTACTCAATTGCAAAATTATAGAGGATGGAGATTGAATCATGGTCTTATATGAATTTTAGGCAGGTTAAATCAAAGTATCTCTGTGAGTATCTTCATACTGACATATCGGACTATAAATTCAGCTGGTTGGATGCTAGTTTTTGCTGTGGGGTCATTTCTGCTATGTAATAGCCATTTACATGTTACATTTATATTTATTCATTAAGCTGACGCTTTTATCCAAAGCGACTTACAATTGCTATATATGTAAGAGGTCACAAGCCTCTGGAGCAACTAGGGTTAAGTGTCTTGCTCAGGGACACATTGATGTCTCACAGTGGATTCGAACCCAGGTCTCTCACACCAGAGGCATGTGTCTTATCCACTGCAAAAACAAACAGTTGCAGTGTGTTTCAGAACATTCAAATCCACATCTAAAGTAAGTGAATCCTCTTTTAATCCATATCGCTGTGTATATTGCCTGGTTAACATCGTTTTGCATCGATTGCAGGAGCGAAATTTTAAGCATATTCGCAGCAGCATTTACACATCTGTGTTTATACACCTGGAGGAACATGCAGCCTAGAGCATGTAATCGTTCTGAGGACATGCCGATAAGGCCATGAGAACAGGGTTAAATGAGACAAGCATTCTCATATAGGCATTTCAACTGTGGTTCGCTGTATTTAAGGATTGGGACACCAGTACTATGGCGTCACACGTCATCATTCTTTGTCTAGCTCTTATAATACACACTTATACTGGTGTGCATTTGAGCCTTTAATTATCATTAATTTATTATTAATTATTCTGTATTAATGAGCTGCTTACTGACACACACATATTGGAAATTGCGCAGCTCATATATCCAGGAGAAAATAAACTTGTCAATGCTGCCCCACGACTTTTATTAAATACATTTTAAATACTGAATCGCAACATTAGAGAGGATCCTGGGTCCCTTGTGTCAAAAAATATGATTGACGAGGATAATAAAAGTCATCTCTTCTGGACACCTGTTTGTACACCCCATCCCCTCCCTTCCCTTCCTTTCCTTTCCCCTCCCCCTCCCTGTACACCCCAGTGACCTAAATATGAACTTATGAACCTAAGAAGGAATTTCGGTGAGGGAGGGGGAAAAGGGTTTTTGTGTGTGTGTGTGTTGGGAAATGATGTGCTTTTTTTAAACATTAAAATGTGAAATCGTGAAAATGGTATAAGGGAAGTTTGTATTAAGGTTTTAAGTACACAGAGTATTTCAAGAAAAAGGTTATAAACACGGACGAGATGGAGACAATGTAAAACCTTGTTAAAGTTGTTAGAAATGAAATAAAAAGAAAACTAGGTTACTGGTTATTTATCTAAAACAACCAAACTAGTCAAAAACTATCAGATATGTTTTCGTTAAGCAACACGTGAAAAAGATGTGAGAGCTTGTGGCATTACAATTTAAAAAGGTGTTTTGTTTCCGGCTAGAAAACTAGGTTACAGAGTTTTATAGCATTTGTACCTTACCTCAGACTGAAAAAAGAAGTGAATGTAAAGCAGTGATACAAAACAGAAAATTTGGTGTTTGTCACGATGTTAGAAAAAGTTAAACCAAAAGAAAAAAGAGGTATGCATTACACGGATTTAAAATAAAATACATCAGACAAGATACTTGTCAAATCTATGCAGTACTTTACCACTAACTACAATTTTAAAAATCTAGACTGTTACTGACAGAGAGTTAAACGAAAGAATCCTCCGGCAGAGTTTGCGAAGCCTCCGGTAAAACAATCTCACAGCACCGGTGACAAACTTAGAATGAGGCTCGGGAATGCTCCGGAAAAAAAACCACGCCTCCAGCGCTAGAGAGGGCAAGGCTGTAGGTGTGATAGCAGCATCAAATAGATTTAAATTTATGTTAAAATAATTAAAGTAAGTCGTTTTTAATAAATATTTTAAACATGAGATAAATTTTTACTTTTTAAATGATGTAGGTCTATACGATTTATATTTACTTTTAGTCTTAAAAAAAGCATTGAAAAAGCCTTATTTGTTTTTAAAGTTAATTACTCGAATCTACAACTAGTCTAAATCTATACTATCTCCGTCGATAGATCTTTTATTTTTGTCAAGCTTAATTTCTCAAGCTATGTCAACACACACAAACAAACTTTCCTTCAGTCAAGCTTGTGTCGCGTTATCTAGTAAATAAACCAGACATATGTAATTAAAAGTACTCGGTTTAACAATATAGCAGAAAAGAGACGTCATCTCAAACATCGGAACGCAAATGTGTCAGGCATCTGGCGTGTTTGATTACTGGCGCGTGCATATCAATTAGACATCAACCGGTTGTAAAAACATCTAACGGTTTTGAAATGATTGTAACTCGATTGTGAAACTAACTAATTTCAAGGAGTCTGTAATTTAACAGACCAAAAAAAAAATCATCCACTCATACACCCCAATGTTCGTTTTAACAAGATATATATATATATATATATATATATATATATATATATATATATATTTATTTGTTATATATATATATATATATATATATATATATATATATATATATATATATATATATATATATATATATATATATATAACAATTCTAGTTTATTGTAATTACATTTATTTTTTTCAAGCATCAATGCAAGCATCAATGCAGGCCTCAACACACACACACACACACACACACACACACACACACTTATGAGGTTTTAACTTATTAAGACTTTGACTTATTGACTTTTGACTTAATAAGATCTTTGATTTCCAATGTAAGATTTAATAACTTTTAAACGCAAACGATTCACAATACTTTGCAGGGGAGAAACGCTACAAAGATATCATGGCATTGATCTGTGCATTTCAAACAATCGAAGTTAATGCCCTGTCGAGATGAAAGGTCGTCTTTACGTACCAGGATATGTGATAAAGGCCAGACGGTGTCTGGCGTAGATCATGCCAGTAACAGATACATTCAGATACATTCAAGATACATTCAAGTTGTAAAAATAATATACATAAATCAACGTGTATGAGTATTAAAGATTTATGTTATTAGGGTCTCCTCTACTGAAGTTTATTATATTTTAGAGGTGTTCTCAAGAGACGCCCACAGGGCTACCCAACCTTTAAAAACAAAAATTTGTGTCATGCTCATTACCTGCAAATTATCTTCAAGCCGTGCTACATTACAAAACCAACAATAAACGAAACAATGGCAGACAACTACCAGGGTGAGTTTTTTTATATATATATATATATATGATTTAAATATATTTTAAAGTGAATATTTGTTTAATGTCTCGTGGATGATCTCTAGGTGGTTTTGAGAATCAGGATTTCGATGAAGGATTGGAACAAATCCTTGAAGAGTTATGTGAGTATTTTCCAATTTTATTTTATTAACTCAATGTCTAATAATAACATCAATAACTTTGCTATCATTCTTACAGTTGATGAGGATGTGTTGTTTGCTTGCGATGACCCCAGAGCTGCTAATAATGGTAAGCCTTTTTCTCAATAAGTTAAAAATGACAGGTTCACATAACATGATTACCAGATAAATAATAATAATGAGATTTTTTTTTTTTTTTTGACAGACGAGCAAGCTGTTGTCGACAATCAAGCGATAATATTTCCTCCAGAAAACGTTGCACAAGAGGTTGTGATTTGTACCGAATCACAACGTGATCTAGGACACGTCACGAATCCCGCCCCCGCCGATGCTCTGGTTTCCAAAGGAGCTACTCACAATCTCCCAGATATCTCAAGCGTTCACACTGAAGTTAGCATTACATGTAGGCCGCACCGCTCGGAGGGTCAGGAGGTAAAACGTTTGAGGCTAACGGAGCGGGAAACGGACGATATTCCAACCACCAGTCGTTTAAGGACTTAGGAGAATAACGGTATGTATTAAAGCAGAAAAACTTGTTATTACGTTTTATGTTTTGCGTTTTATTCAACAAAATAATAAAACCTTTATCAACATTTACAGAGCAAGGATATGACGAAGGTGGACTAACAGCCTGGACCGATTTGATGGTGATCGCCTGGGATCGTGTGTCTTTTAACGAATGGGCAAGCGAGGGGGAGACGGAAGAGTTACCTCACGAAAATCCTCAAGAGCTGTTCCGTGAACGCGATTTAAATAGAAGACTTGATTATGATATGCTTCGCTGTCTTAATCGACAGTTTGACACACTTTTCGATTTGAACGGTCAAGCATTGTCCTATTGGGGTGCAGAAGAGAAAATTTATCTGTTAATGCTCTTACTCTGATCACGGAACGTTTAAATCTAATGCAAAGAATGTTATCATTTTTCTATCAGCGTGATCGAACTTGATATGTATTGTATTGTTGTTTTTTATTATTTTATATATTTATTTATTTATTTATTTTTTACTTTTCTTTTTTTGGCTTCGATTCGTTATTTCTTACATTATTATTTGTTATTGACAACGAGTCGTTATTATAGTTAGTTATTTCTTACATTTATTATTGTTTTGTTCTTGGTAGTGAATTATCATTATCATTAGTTTCTTTCATTTATTAAAATTGTATTTCAAAATGAGTAGTAAAAGATGTCACGATGATTTACATGCCCACACTTCAGAAGATGATCAGAGACCATTAAGACCCAGATATGATTTTCAAAACAATACACAACAGTTACATGAAATTATTAACAATCATTTACAGATGTTACCGCCTAATCCTCTTAACATGATAGATAGATTACACGAGCTTATAGACGAACAACACGAATGGTTGGGTGCCGCTATAGACACCGATGATCAGGTTGGTGCAGGACCTTCTAATAACGAATCCTCAGGTTATGATCCCACAGCTCCAGACATAGGTCTCAGTCAGCCTTAAATAGATAGACTAGTGAGAGAAGGAGGTAGTGTGGGTGATTTTACAATTGTCCCAAGACCTCGATTTAATGGTTTAGAATTTCGCAGAACTTTACATTTTCGTGAAATAGCAACAGATGATTTGGCAGCGTATAATATATTTTTACACGGTATTTTGAACGAGATTGTTATGTTTTCCAGGTTATTAGCTGGCGAGGGGGGGTTTTTAGACATCTCTCTGCAAGGTCCAAGTCTACCCAAAGCCGTTCTAATGCCTGATAACAATCACAACGTTAATGTATTTGTAGATCAAATCGAACGAACCATTCAAAGCAATACAGATGTGGGTTTTGATACCGCTTTAGAGTTATGTGTCTCTGTAGCGCGAAACAAACAAAGTGGTGTGCGTAGGAAGTTGGCAGACCTGGCACATAATCCGGTCATACAGAAAAATAGAATGCATTTGTTTACCCCCAAAAATTTCGCAGACAATATGTGTTTTATCATGTGCATAACTCACTTTCTAAATCTACAGTGTACCAGCGCAGAATTGATGACATTAGCCAGAATTATACATACTGATCTGGGTTACGATCCACAAGATAAAATTGCATTGCATGATGTTTCTAAATTTGAAGCCTTTCTAGACCTGAAAATTGTTATCTTTCACAGATCTGATTCAGGTAAATTTGACGTGTATAAAATTACCGGATGAGCCCCATCACAAGACGTTGCATTTGTACCTGCATGAAGATCATTTTTATGGGATAAAAAATCTGAAAGGTTTCTTAGGTTACTCGTATGTTTGTGAGTACTGCTATAAAGGGTTTTGTGATCGTAGTGTACATTATTGCAAATTTACATGTAATGTGTGCGCGAACATGTCTTGCTACACGCATCCCAAGAAATCAGTGCAATGCGATGATTGTTTGAGATACTGTAGATCTGATTTCTGTTATGAAATGCATAAACAAGCACAAAGTGATGGTGCGAAGTCTCAGTGTGATAGCATAAAATACTGTGATAAATGTTACAGACAGTACAGAACAAAATGCAGTCCCTCCAGAAAAACGCGATTATGCGATCGCATGATTTAATGCATAATCAGCCAAAGGTCGCATATTTATGTGGGGGTCGCATTTTTTTAAATACGCCGCACTTTCGCCACATAAATGACCGATTTCAGGAAGCAAAATATGCGGGGGTAGCATGATTTCATAATCCCTGTATTTTCATTGCAAAAAAAGTCACATATATCTTAGCAGAAAGTTGAAAAATGTTGCGTTTACTTCACACAAGTAAATCGCCATTATTTTCCAATGGGAACCTTATGAAGTGACGTAATTGCGCGACGTGAACATCATCTGTGAAGCCCGCGGTGAAACCAGGGTGAAGGACGCAAATCATTCTCATAACAAAAATAAGCGCAAAAGACCGCACGAAGCAGTTACACGGTGTGTTACATGACAGTGGGCAAATTATTTTGAGAGAGGGATGAGGATGAGTATGGCGAATGACAGGCCAGTGTTAAAGGCTACGCAGTTAGTTTTCATTTTCACAGTGGACTGTTGTAGTTTCATTCAGAAGTTGATGCACCTCTACAGTTGTAAGATTGTACTTTTTTGTTACAGAATAGTACCAAAACCTTACAGTTGCAAGTGTATTAGTAGTATGTAAAATAGTTTACTTTGCAGTAAGAGATTGCACTTTGCAATTCCTGTAAAACAGCATTTTTAAAATATTTTATTTATTCATTTGTACAGAAGTTGTTGAATATTCCTTTTGTAAAGCTAGAGAACTTGTTTGACTCGATGTTTTGTAAGTTTGAGCCATGTGTTAATTAAGGTCTGAAATAAAACAGAATGAGAACTTAAATATTATGTGATTTAGTATGCTTGCTTATCATAGTTAGTCATAAGTAATGATTCTTCACAGTAAAGTAGTAGTGAGAACAGGGTGTTGGGGGATCACCTTTTTTTCTCTTTTTCATCAAACTGCAGTTTTTGCAAGTTCCTGCAATTGCATCGCATAAAATTGCAAAAATATCCTGCATATTCCATCGCATTTTTTAAGAAAACCTGCCGCAAAATCAAAGATTTTTGCCCGCAACAATCACAAAATAAATCCGCGTTTTTCTGGAGGGACTGAAAATGGTCCTGTGATAAGCTATTAATGCACAAATCTGCACCATCCAGATGTGCGCATTGCTCCGAAGTTCTGATGGGTGAAGATCAGCACTGTTGCTATATTCAACCAGCCAAGCCTAGAGAACATAGCCAAGACTATATTTATTTTGACTTCGAGACGATGTATTAAGACGGCTGCCATAAGGCAAATTATATTTGTGCATTAACGCAAGCTAGGGATGAGTTTTCGGCAGAAGCAGTAGATTGTGTGGATCAGATGGTCAAGCATTTCAGACGCCCGAAATTTGAGGGTTTCAGATTTATCGCGCACAATTCTTCGGGTTTCGACTCTTTTATACTGCTCAAGTATTTTACTAGTCAGGGACTAACTCCAAAAATCATACTCTAAGGCTGCAGACTTGTTTACATGTATGACCAAGCCTTTAAACAGAGATACATCGACAGCTATAGCTTCTTGCCCATGAAATTGTCAAAAATGACCTCTGCTTTAAACCTAAACACCAGCGAAAAAGGGTTCTTTCCACATCATTTTAATCGCTTGCAGAATGCAAACTATATCGGCCCGTATCCGTCAAAAGATTATTATGGACACCAAAAGATGTCTGACGCTGAACGTGTGAAATTTGATTCGTGGTACGAGGGTGTAACAGGAGAGGTGTTTGACTTCAAAAAGCAATTAGCTTTGTACTGCAAGAATGATGTTTTGCTACGTGAAGGATGTATGAAATACAGAAAAGAGTTTATAGAATGTACGTAGATCCTTTCCGATGTATAACTTTAGCTGGCTGTGCTATGAAAGTGTTCAAAACACTTTTTTTTAACCAAAGACACAATTGCCTTAACGCACAAAAATGTGATACCTATAATCTCAAAGTGCACAAGATTTGGGAATGTCAGTGGGAGCATGCTAAACAAAACGATCCCAGTGTCATTGCATTGATGAGTAATTATAATGCACCAGCCAGACTGAATCCTAGAGAAGCACTTTACGTAGGTCGTACGAACGCACTTCGTTTGTACCACGAGACCACCGAGGGCGAAAGCGTGTTTATATCTGGATTTCACATCTCTATATCCGTACGTACAGACGTGTAAAACCTACCCTAATGGGCATCCTGAGATAATTTTAAAAGATTTTAAGCCGGTCAAATCTTATTTCGGCCTTAATAAATGCAGTGTACTGCCCCCACGTAAACTACTGCATCCAATATTGCCTGTCAAATCCTCTCAGGGGAAACTACTATTTGCGCTGTGTCGCACCTGTGCTGAGGCACAGTATCAGGGTCAGTGTCAGCATAGTGATGACGAAAGAGTCATTTCAGGAGTTTGGACCTCTGTCGAGCTCTCCATAGCTATTGATAAAGGTTATTCGGTAGTCAGAATTGAGGAAGTCTGGCATTTTCCACAGACATCAGACACTTTATTCAGCGGTTATGTTAAGACATTTCTCAAATTCAAACAAGAGGCTTCAGGTTTTCCATCACACGTAGTGACAGATGCTCAAAAGGAGTCTTACGTCAGAGATTATTTTGAGAAGGAGGAAGTTCAGCTCGACCTTGACAAAATAGCACTTAAAACCGCACGCAGATCTATAAATAAATATTTATTGAATTCACTTTAGGGTAGATTTGGTCTTAGGTGTAATCACAGCTGAGCTTTTAACAGACCCCGAAGATTTCGCCCACTATATCTTTGGAAACGGACGCGTCATTAAACACTTCTCATTCGTGTCGGACACTATGGCTTTAGTTTAATGGTGCTATGCCGATGAAGACCTCGCCCCTGCGAGTGATGTTAATGTGTTCATCGCAGCATTTACCACGGCTTACGGGTGTTTGAAGTTATATGAGCTCATGGATCAGTTAGGACCCCGTGTTTTTTTACGTAGATACAGACAGCTTTATCTTTGTATCGAAAGATGGAGATTGGGTACCTAAAACAGGTGCATATCTTGGTGAGTTGACGGATGAACTTGATGATGGAGATTTCATAAGGACTTTTGCGTCAATGGGACCGAAAACATACGCGTTAAAAACCACAAAAAATAAAGTAACTCTTAAAGCTAAAGGGATCATGCTGCATTCTGCTAATGCGAAAATTGTAACTCTAGAAAGCATGATATGTCTAATACAGGGGTATGTAACTTCACGTGACACTACCCACCTGCTCACGCGCACAGAGACCATTGTGCGGAATAAAAAGAAGTTCACTCTGCATAATATAGCAGTTTTGAAAAGATTCAAAGTGGTATATGACAAACGCGTGCTACTTCCTGATTACACCACACTTCCTTATGGCTACAAATGGTATTTCTAACACACAAAATGTGTATGTTGAAGACGATTTTGACTTTCGTTTGCAATACCCTTTCGCAGCCTTAGTCTCCGGGCCATCCAGTGGAAAGACTGTTTTTGTAAAAAGTTTATTGTGTAATGCACACAAGTTGATCAATGTAAAAATTGACAGTCTTGTATTTTTATACAGTTGTTGGCAACCTTTGTATGATGAACTGTTGTCATTGTATGATATAAAATTTATTGAAGGTATTCCAAACTCTTTAACGATGAAACTTTAATAACGCCTAATGTCAATGTATTGATTATCTGTGACGACCTCATGTCTCAGGCTTTTTCAAATGATGAACTCTCGCGAGCTTTCACACAATATGTTCATCATAAACCATTTTGTTTCATATTGATAACCCAGAATCAGTTTTTTCATGGTAAAACCAGTAGGACTTTCGCGCTCAATACTCACTATCTTATTTTGTACAAGAGTCCGAGAGACTCGATGCAAATCATGACTTTAGGATGTCAGATTTACCTGTAAAAACTTACCTCTTTTAAAACTATTATATAAGGCTTCACCGAGACAACGCCGCGTTATTTTACAGTCAGCGTCAGATCAGCTGATTCTATCCCTTTGTGATATAGCTCTTCATGTACTTCACGATAACATGCCTCTAAACACCAACCAAAGAAAAAAATAGGAGATCAAATACGCCTATGGTAAAAAGATTAACATCAAAAGAAAAAAGCGGTTGATTAATCAACGAGGCGGTTTTCTTGTACCTCTGTTAAGTGTGGCAATACCATTTATCACTAGTTTAATAACCTCCAGACAGCATTAGGAATGGAATATGCCGAAAAACTTTACCTAATCCCTCGGAATCAGATGAATAAATTAAGAACTGCAGGTGTTCGTGAGACAATTCAACAAACTGTGGAGAACGATTTAGAAACAGCTATAAGAAACGTTTTGCAGAGGAGCGATTTGAGATTCGCATGGGAAGGCTAAACTTTATTTCAGCGTCTTACAGAGGTTTTTAACTATAGTAAAACAAGGTGATTTGGAGAGTAGTACTTTAACTCTTTCACTATCGAAAATGGACGCTATTCATGCCGATGAACCTGCTAATACACCTGCCACCGCACCTGTTAGTGCACCTGCTGCTGCACCGTCGCATGATGAAAGCGAGGATCAAATGAAATCTTAAACAATGTGCCGCAAAGAAGTTTAAAAAACATCAAACTCATTCTGAATAAAATGTCTAATGCCAAACAAGTGTCTTCATGGACAACTTCTGGCAAGTTTGTATTTAAAGGGAATGTAATCGTAGGCTCACACATGTTCGATTTGGTTAAAAGTATAACGGCACCTCACACGCTCCGTGATGAATACAGACCACGTGGTTAGGATGAATTTCTGGATGCTTTTGCAACTTTAAATATACAATTTTCCACTATCACGAATCTGCAGGTTAAATGCACGGTTGAAACCCTTAAAAGGAAATCGCCTAACCCCATGAAAAAGGGGGTTGTAAAAAGCACACATCAAAGACTATGCCACAATCTACTGCCACTGATGGACAGTTGTTTAATTCACCCTCACTCAATACTACTGCCTGGTTATCTTTTTAATTGTTTTGTATTTATTTATTTTTTTATTTTTTTATTTTTTTTTGTGTAAATGTGTTTTTGAAATAATTGAGTTGTGTTATGTGTTAAGTTTTTGATGTTAATAAAAAAGATGGAAAAAGAGGTCTGTCTATACATTGTCTTTATTTATACAGTACAACCATATTGTTAATACATCAAGATTACATAGCATTTTTATTTATTAAACATAAAATTATAAAACAGTTCTAGGCGTACTACAGACACCTTTTACAATTTTGTACACACTTAATACAATTAAATGTATCACAGAGAGAAGGTTTCAGTCTCTTTACAAATCGTGCAACCATATTATAATTTTTAATCAGATCATCATGGTACAGTTTAACAACATTTTCATAATCATAACCCTTTGACATTTGGTACAGAAAAAAACACACAATGTGGTCTGCAAGTATCTGATGTGAAGTCTTGAACCTGTTTTTAGATTATTGTACACAGATAGAGTTGGTTTTTAAAAAGATTTGTACAGTCTTTGGAAAACGGGGATCTTTTGGAGATCCTCCAAAGGTATCAAAAAAGCAGCTCACGCCATCCTTGGTTATGTAAATTGCTAACCAATGCAACCCCGGTTTTGTGGAGGGGTCCGAGTTAAAAATAAGCATAGATGGTGTATTCTTTATGGTCACTTTGGGTAGATAATCGCTGGGAAGCACTCCTAAAAAACTTGTATTGTGATCAATTTTATCCATAAACAGACGTTAGTTGAATGATAGTCATTTTCCTTCCTCCTTAGTAATAATCCACTAACACCTGTCTTCGATTGGAAATTTCAACAATTGAATCAAAAATCGCATATACGATAATGGTTATGGATTGTCTGAGAGGTTGTCTGAATCGTGCTTCTAGTCTAATATTTCCCGATTTAATTAGTGAAACATGATTCGAACAATCTTCATCAGTGGACAAATTAAAGGCGTAGAGCGTGTATCCGTTTAGAAAATCCTGACGATCTATTACAAGAGGTTGTTTTTAAGATGTCTTCCGTTAGCCGTCACGAGTTGATAAAAGTCCCTAACGGCTGATCCGCTCTCATATTCCGGTTGAAACGGTTTGGACGGAATTTGGACGCCGTCTTGATATAAAGCCAAAAACTCCACGTTAAAATGTTTAAAAGCAAAGGGGTTTTTATCATACGCCCCTGAAAAGGCTGAATTTTCTGTTATTGCTAAAATGATTGATTTTAGTAGTGTCCCGAGAAAAAGATTTTCTTGATTAGATACGCGAGAACCAACTGGGATAGAAAAAATCTTCACACACACATGATCTATGGGGTATTTAGCAGTAGTGCCTAGAAGCGCCTGAGCATGGCCCAACTGGACACCTGGTGAAACAGAAACTTTTTTGACAAAAAGAGATGCTGACACAAGTTATTGAGTTAATAACCAACAGTGTCATCTCGCATTAGGCAGAACTCATCTTTAGCTCTTGTCATTCTTATTTTTATATTTACACCATTCAACATAAATTTTTCTTGAAAGAAAATGTCACTATGAATGGGGGCTAGTAATTCTTTCACATTACTAGCATTGGTAAATGCAGCTCTCTTCATTAACCCCGTATTTTCTCCAGCAGGGTCAGTAGCATCCATGTGACCCGGTGTATCTTTGTAGAACAAACCAGCTGAAAAGACACTTTCGAGTGTATCTTTTCCAAAATTAATCAGAGCTTCAATCAAACATCTGTAGGGGTAGGTACTGGAACTCTGGGTTATCAGACGATCCCCCAGAGAGACATCCACCTGTGAGAATATACATGCTCCCGGATAGTTTATTAAACCAATAGGTGATCCGTCTGGTATATTAGAACCATCAGGTCCGGTTATTTTGAGTCTAATGTATAGAAGACTATGATTAAGGTCCATATAATCCTCTCCTGTGCCAGCGATAAAAAATTCTAATGGTGATGAATCGGTTATTACGGATAGAGGTGGTATTTCGACGTAAGTATTTTTTTCAATGGACGTCTGTGTCATGGGGATCGTGAATAAGTCTAACTCTGATTTAATACACTCCTCGGACATGCGATGGAATAGAGCCATGTTTAAAAAATATTGTTCAGAAGTCTTTTGGTACAGATGGATTTCTTTACATGTTTAGTGCGGGGACGCCGGTTACGTTTTGGGGCCGTGCGCTTGTTACTGCGACGTTTAGCTTTCTTCACATGGCCACTCCCCCTACGTAGACGCTCACCCGGTGGTTTAAAGGAACCTTGTGACATCACCATTAAGCCGTTGCCATTTCGTCCATTACTATTATTATTGTCGTTATACGATCTTGATAGAGCGCTGGTCACAACATCGCTAGCTATAATTCTAGCAGCAGTTTTTATATGTGGTTTTACTATACTAAAACCTCTTTTCAACAGCGGTAGTGCCGTCCTAAAAAGAGATTTGAAGATGCTACCTATGCCTGCTCCGTACATAACAGGACCACCCGCGTATCCTGGTAACCCGTTACCCACCTGGTTCCGGTAGTATATAACATATCGCTCTGGGTCCGTAGTTGCGTAATAGTTTTGCTAAAACTAAAACTTATTTCACCGGTCTGAAGTGAAGTTTAGCCACAACTTTACCATAAGTGAAACGCACGTGTTTGTTCTGATCGTCTTTAACCTCAATGCAAATATCTGTAATATTAGATTTATTCACAGGTACGTAATGCGGCTTGTCAAATCTAACACTGACGCTGTCATTAGATGTACCGTCTATATGTACAGTTCTCAGTAGCGGTACATACGAATCACCTACTGATTGATATTCGATCATATCACTGTATATGTACATGCTATAAAATGCACCTCTTATGTCAGCTTGATGCGGTGTGTATGTGACAACAGGTGCGCTGTCAGAACTATTTTCGGGTTGCTGTTTTGCAGTTCCTAGAGACACACCAGACTTTAATCCTAGAATAATAGCCAACTTCCCATAAAATATCAAAGATGTGTTTGTCGGTGCTTTTAGAAATATCCTGTTTTTGATGTGATCTTAACAAAGTGTAATATGTAGATAATCACATCACTGTCCTCTTCGTAATGCCTCTCATCATATCCCAGTATATTAGGGTCGGTGTTAATAATAAAGGCGGCATCCTCCTCATTAAATGTATACCAGGAAATAGGATAATAAAATTCAATTAAACCGACTTCCCATTGACCTTTGAGGTTCATACTTCTCGCTAGTCTCGTTTTGTAATTTGAGATATGATTGTCAGGGTAAACATCCATAAATGCATTATAAGGTAGCGTGATATAAAAGCCGCCCTCACTCAAGGTGTAGTTTTTCACAAATGTTACTTATGACACCTCCGGTTGTTACTTTAACCCTCTGGAGTCTAAGGGTATTTTTGGGGCCTGGAGAAGTTTTGTTATGCCCTGATATTTGTGCTTTTTTCAGTTTCTTATAAATATCTAAATGGGTAAAGTCTAATCTCACTGTAATCATCACAAACTGGGCTATAATAATATGTGAAATGCATGCATGTACATGATTGTATTTTTGAGAAAAAAAAAATTATGCATGGTTAGTGAAAATCTAAAAATGTTAAATCACTCGAATAAGGCCATAAAACACATACATAACATTGGTTCCCGGGACTGTTGAGAACTGGAGTTTGTAGCCTAGAATTTTTCTTTCTAAATTATCTGAAAATCATCTTGTTTACTCGCTCACAGAAAACAATATATTGATTTAAATTTTTTAAAGTTTTTACATTTGTTAGAGTTATCTCTATTTGTTACATTTATATTATTTACATCAAGCTTTTGAATGGTATAGTATTGTCTATTGTTATTGAAACTTCATAATGTTTCACTTGATTATACATTTAGTCAGGAATTATAGTTTGGAAAAAGTATTTGGAAAAAGTCTAACTAGTAAAATGTTTACACGTTATGTGAAAACTAGTACAAGTATATAAATAAATAAAAGAGACTTACTCATGTTTATGATCTCTGCTGAATAAAGGGCTTCATTCTTTTTTCTGAGGAAATCCATTTCTCAAATCCTCAACCACATCACATCTTTTTGGGGTGAATTATGTCTTATTCCTCTTATCGCGAAGCAAACAGTAAAATAAAATAAAAACTTGAAGAACAGTCTTGCTACTTTTTCTTCTGTGTGGGCGTATTCAAGCCGCGCGCTTCAGTTTGAACCTGAAAGCGTTAAGCGCCGGGGCGTGGTCACATTAGATATAATGAAGGGAGACATGAAAAACAGACATCGCGTTGTTTTCATATGGAGTACTTTATCTCAGAATATTTGTTTTCGACAGTACTTATTTAGTTTAAAAGTAGACATGTCAGGCTTTCTATAGATATATCTCTCATGTCTCTTCGTTGAGTATTCACGGAGTTACAGTTCATTTTAATCACGTGTTTGTAAATGAAGATCAGCGCAGACAAAGGCTGCAGACAGTGCACCTTGTTTGTTATCTTTATTTTATGAGTGCACAAAGGTTTTTTGTAATTATGTCTGTATCCAAAACTAGACCCTTTACAGATTCGATTGATGTATTGCTCTTATCTGTACGATTAAAACTGAGAGTGTAATTTAAGTTATTTTCGGGGTTATCAGGAGAAAATATCTCAAAACGCATATATGCGTTAATCGACTCGAAAGGGTTAATGGATTCTGTATGTCCACGATTTCCTTTTCTGGTAACCATGAGGAAAACTTAGTAGGCCAGCCCAGACAAGACAAAGCACTTTGCGGCCACTCTTTTATCGATCTAAAATCTTTTCTATTTTAAACGATTTGTCTTGGTTCACAATGATTTTTTGTAATTCTTTTTCATAAAAGCAACCATCGCTAACATCACCGTCATAATCTTGTAGTCTGTACACTGGAGGGTTTTGTGGTATACGAGCGGCTATAGTGAAATATTCCTCGGTGTAATTCTGTTCATAACCCTTCGAAAATACCCCTCTAACTTCTGAAACTCGAACTACATCCCCCATTTTATACTTAAAGACAGGTGCTCCTTTACGTAACTTTCCATGCAGATTATTAAACACATCTGTCTCATTTTCTTTATTAACGTCCAACGGTCGCATTTTAATACTTTTGTGATAACTGGCGTTACATACTTCTATAAGATCTTGTAAGATTTTAAACGCTCCACACAAGACGATTTACATCACTCGCTGTAGCAAAATTATGTATGTTATACTTTTTCATCAGTTGTTGGAAATGTTTGTTGAAAAATTCTGTACCTTTATCGGTCTGTAATTTTTGAGGTATACGGTTTTATTTGAGTATAGAGGCAAATGCTTTCGTAACCTCTGCACCTGTCTTATTCTTCACCGGACGCACCCAAGCATACTTGCCAAAAACATCTATGCAAGTCAGTAAAAATTTGATACCATCATTTTCTTTCGAATAAGCAGACATGTCAACAAGATCTGCTTGAAACTGTACATCTTTTCCGTACACTATCACTCTATTCCATTTGTATTTGATAGGTGCTGTCTGTATAAGTGTAATGTATAAGTGTCCGGAGATGATAGCCAATCTGATATTTCTTTATCCTTCAGAGTTACCCCGTATTCCTGTAGTACACCACGTTTTAATCGTTCTTTACCTGCCAAAGAACCAGGGTGCACTGGGTTGTAGTACACTTTTTCATTAATTCAGACATCTTGCCAACACTACTGTTCACACAAAACAATGACAGAGTTATTAGGGTCAAAAGATTTTTATTTGCAATCGTTGCAGAAGACACATACAAGTTCAATTTGATTTGTTGTACATTATCTATTTATACATCATCTAGATATTGAAGGAATTTCACACACATTAAAAAAATGTTCAATCAATCAATCAATCACCTTTATTTATATAGTGCTTTAAACGAAATACATTGCGTCAAAGCACTGAACAACATTCATTTGGAAAACAGTGTGTCAATAATGCAAAATGATAGTTAAAGGCAGTTCATCATTGAATTCAGTTATGTCATCTCTGTTCAGTTTAAATAGTGTCTGTGCATTTATTTGCAATCAAGTCAATGATATCGCTGTAGATGAAGTGACCCCAACTAAGCAAGCCAGAGGCGACAGCGGCAAGGAACCGAAACTCCATCGGTGACAGAATGGAGAAAAAAACCTTGGGAGAAACCAGGCTCAAGTTAGGGGCCAGTTCTCCTCTGACCAGACGAAACCAGTAGTTAAATTCCAGGCTGCAGCAAAGTCAGATTGTGCAGAAGAAACATCTGTTTCCTGTGGTCTTGTCCTGGTGGTCCTCTGAGACAAGGTATTTACACGGGATCTGTATCTGGGGCTCTAGTTGTCCTGGTCTCCGCTGTCTTTCAGGGCAGTAGAGGTCCTTTCTAGGTGCTGATCCACCATCATGTCTGGATACGTACTGGATCCAGGTGACTGCAGTGACCCTCTGATCTGGATACAGACTGGATCTGGTGGCCACGGTGACCTCGGAACAAGAGAGAAACAGACAAATATTATCATAGATGCCATTCTTCTAATGATATAGAAGGTACATGTTATGTGAAGTGTTTCCGGTTCCGGTTTACCTTATTAATGCAGCCTAAAAATCCTTTAACGGATTTGGATATTAAAAGCATATTAGTATGTTATGTGTATGCCAGGTTAAAGAGATGGGTCTTTAATCTAGATTTAAACTGCAAGAGTGTGTCTGCCTCCCGAACAATGTTAGGTAGGTTATTCCAGAGTTTAGGCGCAAAATAGGAAAAGGACCTGCCGCCCGCAGTTGATTTTGATATTCTAGGTATTATCAAATTGCCTGAGTTTTGAGAACGTAGCGGACGTAGAGGAGTATAATGTAAAAGGAGCAGCGATGACAGGACCGGGCTAATATGTTCATACTTCCTGGTTCTAGTAAGAACTATTGCTGCTGCATTTTGGACTAGCTGTAGTTTGATTACTAAGCGTGCAGAACATCCACCCAATAAAGCATTACAATAATCTAACCTTGAAGTCATAAATGCATGGATTAACATTTCTGCATTTGACATTGAGAGCATAGGCCGTAATTTAGATATATTTTTGAGATGGAAAAATGCAGTTTTACAAATGCTATAAACGTGGCTTTCTAAGGAAAGATTGCGATCAAATAGCACACCTAGGTTCCTAACTGATGACAAAGAATTGACAGAGCAACCATCAAGTCTTAGACAGTGTTCTAGGTTATTACAAGCAGAGTTTTAAGTTCCTTCTCTATCATTTCTCTATCATATGTTCAACTAGCATGTCAATAATTGTATATATGTCTATCTGATAATTTCTTGACAACAACATTACACACACATCAGTTATATAAGTACAAAGACATAAAATGTTACCTATTTTAAGACTTTCTTCACATTCAGGCATAAGTTCAAGAATATTTTCTTAACAGTCATGCGTGGGTTATACCTATTTGTGAGACACTGAGTTGTCATAACACACCACTCCTCCGACATGCCCCTCACAGCTAACATTTATGTATTTATTTCCTTAAAAGTTTATTGTCCACATAACATTCACTCTCATCATCTATAATCTTATAGAATAAAAAAGTTATTTCACTCTTAATTCTTTGTTTAAATATGAGTTTTCCCAGACAATTTGTGCTGCAGAGGTTACCCATGCTACACCCACGGTTAATCAGAATCAGCAGGTGTACTCTTCTTCCAGCTGTCAACAGCATCGTAAATGGCCTGCTCGCAAATTTCATCCACAAGTTTAGCTAAGTTTAGGTTAGGGATTGCCAGTTGCAAGGCTTCAGTAACCAAGAGCAGGGCAGTCTCAGTTGAGTGGCCACTTTTGAAGCAAGTTTAGTTGCTGTCCAGGAGGTGTTTTTTTTGCGTAAACTAACATGATGGTGAGTTCAAAATTATTATTTTTAAAATTATACTAATCTTGTGCTTCTCGAAATATGTCTGACAAGACTTTATAGTTTCCTCAGGATTGTTTCACTGTTGAATAGCTTTTTATAACTTTTAAAGTCAGCTTTTCTGAAAGCTAATTAAAAATGGGGATTCCTAGCCCAATGATTTATAAGGTCTGTTTTCTGGGGATTTAAGTGTATTTTTCTTAAATTAAAACCAGTTTAATGATCCCTGTTGCCTAAATGTTTGGTTGGTAATATTAGCTTGCTTATGTTAGAGTGCTAATAATAATATTACTTTACTATTATTTAATACATTACTATTGGAGACTATATGGTAAACCTAACCCTAACCTACCCCTAACCCTAACCCTACCCCTACCCCTACCCCTACCTCTCCCTACCCCTACCCCTACCCCTACCCCTAACCCTAACCCTACCCCTAAACCTAATCCTAACCCTAACTCTAACCCTAGGGTTAGGGTTAGGGGAATGAAAAATCCAAGATCAGGGGTTAGGGTTAGGGGTTAGAGTTAGGGTTAGGTTAGGGTTAGGTTAGAGTTAGAGTTAGAGTTAGAGTTAGGATTAGAGTTAGAGTTAGGGTTAGAGGTTAGGGTTAGATTAGGGTTAGGTTAGAGTAGGGTTAGAGTTAGGGTTAGGGTTAGGTTAGGTTAGGGTTAGGGTTAGGGTTAGGGTTAGGTTAGGTTAGGTTAGGTTAGGGTTAGAGTTAGGGTTAGAGTTAGGGTTAGGGTTAGGTTAGAGTTAGGGTTAGAGTTAGGGTTAGGTTAGGGTTAGGGTTAGGTTAGAGTTAGGGTTAGGGTTAGGGTTAGGGTTAGTTAGGGTTAGAGTTTAGGTTAGAGTTAGAGTTAGGGTTAGGGTTAGAGTTAGGGTTAGGTTAGATTAGGTTAGGGTTAGAGTTAGGGTTAGGGTTAGGTTAGGTTAGGGTTAGGTTAGGTTAGAGTTAGGGTTAGAGTTAGGTTAGAGTTAGGTTAGGGTTAGATTAGGGTTAGGGTTAGGTTAGGTTAGGTTAGGTTAGGGTTAGGTTAGGGTTAGAGTTAGGGTTAGGGTTAGAGTTAGAGTTAGGTTAGGGTTAGGGTTAGGTTAGGTTAGGGTTAGGGTTAGAGTTAGGTTAGGGTTAGGTTAGGTTAGGGTTAGGTTAGGGTTAGGGTTAGGGTTAGGGTTAGAGTTAGGGTTAGGGTTAGGGTTAGAGTTAGGGTTAGGGTTAGGGTTAGAGTTAGGGTTAGAGTTAGGGTTAGAGTTAGGGTTAGGGTTAGGGTTAGGGTTAGAGGTTAGGGTTAGAGTTAGGGTTAGAGTTAGGGTTAGGGTTAGG